>NW_019727111.1:420387-440783 GCF_002891405.2 Cryptotermes secundus | reverse complement strand
ACTTCGGGAGGGTGTTCCTTATGTTAAAGTATGCCGATATAACCCAAAACACTTATGTCCAAAGTTGAACGGTTACGGAGATAATGGCACATTCCTCTTGGGACACCCTGTATATGTATAAATTTCTCTGTTCGAAGCTGCATGTTGTAATTGCCTGTGTTGTTGGGTGCAGGCGATAACATCCGCGATCTTGTCTGATGAGGGAACTAATGGTGTTTACATTAGAGTTGCTTCCGTTTTTGGAGAAAGCGTAATGAGCTTGTTATCAGACCTTCGTGTTGATTAGGTAACGCGATGAATGCCTATGACATTTACTACCAAACTGGACGCAAATGAGGGTGACTGTAGTTTGGGCTCCAGTCGTTGTTCGAGATTCGTAACTCGAACGTGATACTAGAACGTAAAACAGAACACATACCGAATTATTTGGTTCCTGGTCTTCTCCATCATCCGGTATTCTAAAAAGTAAGGAATACAACGTTTCGAAAACTGGATCACTTTCCGTTCTCAGGTGAAGGGGGGGGGGACACCTACAATTTTGGGTTTCTGTAGAAAGAGCTAACCTCAATCACTGGACAGCCCGTATCAAAGTCAGAGTAAGAGTTATATTACGACCAACGGTCAGTCGGCCAGTCTATCTTGGTGTCAAGTCCCAGTATGGAGCCCAAGACCAGATTTCTGATACTGTCAGTTGCGGGTTTGTGGATGTGGCGCGCCCTCTCTGACGAGAAGACGGGTTTTTCGTTTACAATTGCTGCTGATCCTCGCCAGCGCAATCATTCTCGGATCCGAGTCCCGAGGGACTCATGACTGTATTTTTACTGTCTTAGATTCGACACTCCTCGAACATGGCCAGGTCCTCGTATTTATATCCCCCAAGAACATGGTGTCCCAGTTATACCCCCAGGCACTGGTTTCCATTTTCGTCGCCTCCTACGACAAACAGGGCTGCGGCAGAGGTATCTGAACCTGCGTTCACGCAGGGAAACCCATGTCAAAGTCAAAGTTACTTTGCGACTGGCGGTTTTGCTGCCAAGCAGTTCGTCTTGGCGTCAAGCTCCCTGAGACTGACGGCCAGAGATTTTTTTTCTTCAGCTGAACTCTTGCGGTAATAGCCCTTATGAATATCCCTGACCTTTCGTCAACATAGGTACAACTATAAAATACCTGGCACTATGCCACAAGCCGGAAGGTCGCGGGTTCGGGTCTCGATGAGGTGGATTTCTTCAATTGAACCCTTCCAGCCTCGCTATGGCCTTGGGGTCGACTCAGCCTCTAACAGAAATGAGTACCAGGAATCTTCCTGGCGGGTAAAGGGCGTCAGGTGCGTAAGGCTGAAAACCTTACTGCCATCTGTGAGTCGACTGTCTAGAAAATGTGGTAGTCTCGACGTCTCACAATCCTGTGGGCCCTCACGGCCCGTTATAGGGATAACGTTACCTTTTTACCTATTTATATAAATATCTGAAACCAGGCTATCTTAGGGAAATAACAGGAAAATATGCAATAAAAATTGTGATAAAGAATTCAAAGACCTGAAACTAAAATAGAGGGGGAGGTGAAAATTTTATGCAACAACCCTAAGCAGGACTAAGAAAGTGACTCCATGAAAACAAATGCATTGAGAATTTATGAAACCGTTTCATGCCTACCGTTAGCACCATCTGTGGAGTAAAAACTGAATACTCGGGACTACAACCGTATAGAAACCCATGAAGTACCGGACCACGGACGAAGTCCATAAACGCTGTAGTTCCGAATGTTGTACACCATCGCCAGAACCCTTTAAAATCTAAGAATACTTAGGTCGTGCTAAAAAGTATTTTATTCGCAGCAGAAACATAAATGACTCCATTGTTAAGCAGTCATGTGAAGATAGACTGCCTTCTGGGTTGCAACACCGCGTAGCTCTGAAGGTAGATGATAACGTTTCGGAGGAATATGCTGCTTCCCTCTTCAGGCTAGAAGTGATTGACACCGTTTGCTAGATGGGTGCCAGTGTTTCGGAGGAACGTTCTACCTCCGTGTTCAAAGTAGGAGCGTGAATCTGTGTAGTATGGTAGATAGGTACCAGTGTTTGAGAGGAGCGCGCTGGAGTTTGGTAGATAAGTACCAGCCTATTGGAGGAACGTATTTGTCTTCATCTTCAGGGTAGAAGTTTTTGACACCGTGCACGTAGTTCGCCAGGTGGGTACCAGTGTTTCTGAGTAACGTGCTGCGTTCATCTTCAGGGCAGAAGATATTAACGCCATGTACTTTGGCGGAAGATTCGTCGTATGGGTGTTACCTCCCGTTTTCCATTTTCCGCCTGAAGATTGGTGCTGCAAGTTCCTCCGAAACATCGGTACCTACGTGCACAGACTGCACGGCATCACATCCAAAAAGACTCTAATCGGAATTCCCACTACCGTGACAACATGACGTCTCCAAGTTTTATCAGCCTTGGTACATTTTGTACGAGCTGTGGTTGATGGTTTTATTGGAATTTTTAATTTACATACAAATTATGAACTCGAATTTTAAAATAATTGCAAGCTGTTTGCAGAACTGATGGAAGAATGTTGAACCAATAAAGGCCACAGTGTTCAGTAAAGAGGCCCTTTTTTTTAACAAAATGAAGTGTTAATTAATGCAGCACTTTGTTGGAAAGATTAAAGAACTGTACATCACATACAGTACAGTTGCCTTGTTTGACAGAACTGACGCTTTGTGTAATTGCATGAATGAGGAACGGTTTGCACATCAGAGACTGGGGCTCTGTAAGGGTGGAGTGCACAAAGGCGACATGCTTATCCAATACACTGCTGTCGGCTGAAGCGCGTTATTGCGTTCCCGCGGCAACGATAATAACGCCTGAACGGGAGGCAGCCGTCTTAACTGCCATGCGATTTGATGCTCTCGGAAGGAGACAGTTTAGACTGGCAGAAGCTTACCGACGTATCGGGTTAGAAACGTACACAGGCCGGTCGCATTTTATGCGAGGATGCGTTTCTGAAGACCTCGCGTAATTCAAGACAAGTTTTGAAATACGCGATTCTTCCCGACTATTTTGGGGGATTCGGTTTACTTCCAATTTTGCGCACAAAATGAGATTTTATTAATATTTTCTTTCTACCGCATTATTTCAGATGTGCATAAAATGTGACGGAATTGTATTTAGCTGCAAAGATTCGGACCGAACGTTTTTTTTTTCGAAACGTCGTAGGTTTACCGACGTTTCGGGTAGACTTACAGCCTAAAGTTGGAGGTAGGACGTCATTTTGTAAGTCGTAAATGTTTAACATTGTTCCATAGTAACATCGAGCGTAGGAGAGTTATTCGCCTCGAAGATAGAGGTAATATATTCCTCCGAAATATTGGTGAACATCGCATCGGACCAGCCGGCGTGATGTCATAGCAAACGTATTCTTCGTCATACCCGCTTGTCATATACTCCTTGACCTACATACGCCACCGTGTTCCTGCATGGTTATTTATGATTTGGTTTTGAGTATGGCCTTTTGGGACGATGGCGCCTTGTATTTTTGCCAGATAGTGTCAACATTTCGCAGGAACCACCTGCCACCAGATGAAAGATGGCAGCAGGTTCTTCCGAGACGTGGCGCCTATTTACAAAACTAAACGGCGCCGTGTCCCAGAAGACTGCGCGATAATGGTCGTGAGAACCTGAAATCTTGTGTAGTCTAAGTAAGTTCATCCATACTTTGACGTAGTGGCGGGGTTTGCCTGGTCACATGATCCTGAGAGCTATGCTGGCGGTAGCGTAGCTACTGGTGGAGTCTCCCATGCCGGACAGGTCAAAAGGTGATGACAAAGAGGAAAAGCGATAGCCTGGCCCTCCCACGAGGTTTGGGATTTGGCGTGGCGTTGACAATCCCACCCGTTTTCATTCATTCATCAATGGCTCTACAGCCCATTTGTTGGGCCCTGCTCTCTTATTCAGTTTTGTAATATTGTATACACAGGCGATATGACTCCTTGGACGAGTAATTAGCCCGTCGCAAGGCCACTACCTATACACAGGAAAACACAAACACAGAACAAACGCACACACAGACATCCATTCCTTGAGTGGGATACGAACCCACGATTCCACCGTTCGAGCGAGCGAAGACAGTTCATGCCTTAGACCGCGTGGCCACTGTGATGGGTATCCCACCCCATAAAAAAAACTTTATTGTTAATACGTTTTTAACGATTGTAGACTAACTGGCAGAATTAAGGACTCATGAGAGGATACAGAAGTGGGGAATTTCTGAATTTGCAGACTTGCTATCAGGTTGCTGCATTCAGTTGAAGGAGATTTAAAGACAGTGGCTTTGGACATCGGAGACGAAAGTCACAGGATCGGGGCAGTGGAGAGTAATCGTTAAAGAGGCCAAGGTTTATCGTGGGCTGCAGCGCCCGCAGAAGAAAAAGAAGAAGAATGTTAATTACTATGTTCGGTGAAAGCTAAGGTGATCTGTATTCCACTTCTGAGTATACAGTATTTTCTGATGTCTTTTTTGTTATTTTTAGTCTCTCATTGGGCTTATCGTTCGTTTGTTGATGACATTAAGGTAGTGTAACATGTATAGCTAGGCAACGGCTTGGTAAACACATTTCATAGGTAACACAGTCAACTATAGAACTTCGACTACTAGGGCAGTGTAACTAACTGAATGAAAGCCGATATCCACGGCAACGAACCGTTCAAGGCACAGTAACAGCTATGAACGCAATTACTGTACTGTTGAAAGAGGTGACTTCTACACGGTTCTCCGTTTTGAGGCTGGGTCGAATACCCCCACCATAACCCTGCGAGTCGTAGGAGGCGACGAAAAAGGAAGACTCGAGGGACTCGGACCCGAGAATGACTGCGTCGGCGAGGGCCAGCATCAATTGTAAACGACAGACCCGTCCTCTCGTCCAAATCAACAAACCCCCCAACTGCCTGACAGTAATAAAAATCTGGTCGTAAGCCCCAGATGGGTGCTTTATTCCAAGACGGACTGGCCGACGGACCGTCGGTCGTAACATAAGGCTTGAGACTCGAGAATGAAATCACGGGATTGCGGAATTACGGAATTACTTAATTACGGACTTGGACTTGGTACAGACTTAAGTCACCGAATTCTTTCCAGGTATATGTAAGCGTTGAAGTGTTTAAGACTTTATGTGTTATGGAACTCCGTGACTTTTAGTCCGCAAGCGATCTATACCGACCGAGCGATCGCCACTTCGTTCCAGAAAATATTTTGAAGTGTTCTAAGTATTTGTAATTGCCACTGGTGTCTGCTCACTAAATCGATTCATCTAATCCAGAACCCATTAATTATTATCCACTTAACAAGGATACATGACATTACCGTTGACAGACTGTATCAGGAGCTGAATTATTATTCTACATGGAAGCATAATATTTCCCCTTGCATTTCTTTAAAGTATATGACTTCATGGCGTAGTACTGTCGCGATTTGGGGGTGACTGTAGACGGGTTTTGGATTAAACATTGATTTATTGACCACTTCAACACACGACTCGTGACTACACTTAATTATAGCATTATCGCTGATTTCCACACCTTAAAAATTACTGCAGCACACGCTACGCCTCTTCAGTCTGCTATCACTAGTCGTTTCCTGGTAGCGGATCTTAACAATGGAAATTCTTCAGCTTCCAAATGCATCGACAAAGCCTTCTCTTCACAGACTCCCGTACAACTCTGTGCCAACTGAGTAACCGAGTCTGAGTCTTATGTTACGACTGACGGTCAGTTGGAATAAAGCACCCATCTGGGGCTGTCAGACAGTTGCAGGTTTGTTGATGTGGGGCGCTCTCTCTGACGAGAGGATGGGTCTGTCGTTTACAATTACTGCTGGCCCTCGCCAGCACAGCCATTTTCGGATCCGAGTCTCGTTGGACACGTGACCACATTTTACTGCCTCAGATTCGAGACCTCACTTTTCGTCACCACCTACGATTCGCAGGGCTACGATGCAGGGATTCAGCCCTGCCTCCAAACGGAACGAGTAACTTCTAAACTTGTCCCATTAATACCCGCCTTGACACGGACCCCGTAGAAAACACCGTTTATTGTACTCCAGTCGCGTCCGTGCAAACACGTTTGTTTGCGAAGGCGTTACTCAGTAACTGCTGCCTTGCAGCAGATGTTTCATTGTTTTCGAGGGCGTTACCTGGTAACAGGTCTACACGCTAACTCGTTAAGCACAGGGATAACTTCGCCTTTCTTTGAAGCTTAGCCATGTATGATGGTGAATGTAATATACGCAGGAGCAGCTTCAACATGGAAAGCTCTTAAATACCGAAAGCCGAAGTTACACATGAAATAATGTGCGCGGAAACTATCAGCAGACGTGCAGAAACAAGTTGTGCACTCCGAATTACTGGGTTTTCTGACTTTGTCCATCGCTCGGTATTCTAAAAACTAGAGAACACAGCGTTTCGGAAACTGCATGTTTCCTACCTTAGGTGAGGGGGGCCCACCTACTCTTTTGGTTCCCTCAGAAAGAGTTAACCTCAGTCACGGGACAACCGATGTCAGTATAACTACAGCTACGAGTATATGCATACCTGAGACCAGGCTTTAGCAAAGAGAGATAACAGGATAATATGCAATAAAAATTGTGATAAAGCACGCACAGATCTGAAACGTAAGACAGAAAGTGAGGTGAATATTTTGTGCAACATACCCAGCCAACAAATTGACATGGATTGCCCAATGATTGAGGTTAACTCATTCTAAAGGCACCAACAGAGTGGGTGTCTGCCACCTCACCTGAGGACTGAAACAGACCCAGTTGCCGAAACGCCGTGTTCTCTTTTAGAATATCGGACGATGAACGAAGCCCTAAACCCCAGTAATTTTGAGTGTTACACACCGTCGTT
This sequence comes from Cryptotermes secundus, assembly GCF_002891405.2. Taxonomy (NCBI): domain Eukaryota; kingdom Metazoa; phylum Arthropoda; class Insecta; order Blattodea; family Kalotermitidae; genus Cryptotermes; species Cryptotermes secundus. Next base: position 433,895 of record NW_019727111.1, on the reverse strand, counting down.
AGAACCCTCTATAATTTAACAGTTAACGCAGTTCAAGGAACTCTGTATTTTGTTGCAGTGAATTTGCCCCGCAGCAGCCTCCTGTCTGTATAAAATGGGGGTTATTAGTTAATCGGTACTTACTTATGGAGCTGAGCCCTTCTCGGGGAGAAGCCAAATCTGCAGCTACGCAAGAATTTCCCAGCATTTTGTGGAACCCGAAGGTTCATTACCGTGTTCACAAGAGCTCTTCACTGGTCCCTTATCTGAGCCAGATCAATCCAATCCATCCCATCCTATCTCCTAAGATCCATTTTAATATTGTCCATCCACCTGCGGCTTGGTCTTCCCAGTGGTCTCTTCTGGCTTTTCCTCCAATATCCTATGTGCATTCTTCCACATTCGTGCTACACGCCCTGCCCATCTCATCCTCCTCGACTTGATCATTCTAATTATACTTGGAGAGGAGTACAACTTATGAAGCTCATCATTATTAGTAGATCGGTGCGGATAAAAATTACTGTTTTAAGTACCGTTACATATTCAGCATTTTTAAATGCCATATTTCATCGAAGTCCTTTGAGTAATTATTTCGGAGGTGAAATGTGTGGAGAGAGACACGACTCTCCGTTATACGACAATATCACTAATTTTGTAAGAAGAGTACGTGAATGTTGACGCTTGTTTGTCAGATGTCTTACGTTTATCGTAACGGTGACGATGCCGGTTCACGTCCCTTTTCAACACATCTGGGACGACAATTTTGCCTTAAGCCGTCTCGTTCTTTCATCCTCAGTAACGGCTTTCATCTTCATGGCTAACACACAAACACGTCTTCACGAGTCGTCACGAAATCTTCGTAAATCATTAAACAAACTCTGAGGATAGAAATGTTTATAGATTTGGGAAATGCATTTGATACATCTGTTTGTTTTTCCGCCGAAACCGCTTATTTTAGTCTGTGAAGCCATGAATCCTGGCCATATGGGTTTAAATTAGCATTTTAAGATTCAGCGGCGAATGTGTTGAGATGTAAGAAGTATTTTGTATGTCCTATCAGCAGCTACGTCGTGCCAAGATGTTTTTATTCTGTCTTCTTACGCCGTTCCTTCCATGATCTGAAGCACATGTTACATGTGTAGAACGTAGGAAACTATGTTCGACTCTTGCCTTTCATGTTAACAAGTGATAGTTCGATTCCCGATTAGGGGGTCAAGTTATTTTTCTCTTCTCTACAGTATCCAGCCCGGCTCTGAGTCCCTTCGAGACTCCTCTCTATGGATATGGGGGTAAAGCGGCCGGCGCGTGAAATTGACTGCTCACCTCCTTCAGTTGCCGATGTTAAGAATGCGTTGATCTATACCTCAACTCCTCATTAAAGGGAGAAGGTTTTTATTTTCTCCTCAGAGTCCTGATTGCATCTGGGGCCCACCCAGCCCCCTGCTCAGTGGGTGCCGCGGTCTCTTTCCTCCGGGATAAAATTCCGAGATTAAGAATGCGTGGAGCTGTACTTCCGCTCCCTCAGGTTTTCATGCTGTTTTGGTTACACACGCGGACAACGTTATGTCTCAAATGTGTGCAGGCAAGGTAGTAGCATGGTCGGCCGGATGCATTGTTCCCCGTAATCCGGAAAATATGCATGAGCGGCTACTGCAGCTTCATCCTCTTAATGAATTGGGGCTGTGATGCGTATTCCATTGTTTTCACGTTACATTGGACGGTTACTGCTTGCACTATATAGTCAGTTCCACATACATCAGCCCCTACATCTGTAGAGTACCTTGCAGAAGTAAAGTTACTGCGAGTAGTTGTTACGTGAGGGGGCACGCGGTAGCGTAGTTAATTGAGGCCCTATGATGTCGGAAGGTCGCGGATTGGATTCCCGATGAGATCATTGGATTTTTCATTTGACCTAATCCTTCCAGTCGCACTATGGCCCTGGGGTCGACTCAGCCTCTAACAGAAAGTGTACCAGGAACATACCTGGGAGTAAAGGGCGGCTGGCGCGTAAGGCTGACAGCCTCACCGCCATCTGTGAACCGATTGTCTAGAAAATGTGGGAGCCTCGACATCTCACAACCCTGTGGACCTTTACCTTTTTTTTTACTTAAGTAGTTACACGTGCATGACCATAAGCTGTGATATCTGTACAATCTGTATTCTTCACCGAGTGATTTTTATGTTTTCCACTGCGTTCGAACTTGTTTCGGAACCCAGTGGTTATCCATGGCTTAAACTTCCAGGTCATAAAGCTGAGTGCGAGAGCGACAGCCAGCAGAATCACTGCTCAAAAGATTGGGAGCAACCAGTGGTAGTCATACCCCTCTTCTCGTCGAAGATGAGACCCCATCTGAAAACACGTAAAGGTCTAAAAAAGATATGTGGTCATGGGTCCAGACGGGGCCCGATACCAAGAGCAACTATGCTGGCGAGGGCCAGCATAAATTTACTCTACTGACTACACACCTCCATCTAGTGTCGAGGTGAAGAACACGTGACTCTGTAGATCCACCCTCTTATAAGTCTCCAAGGCCAAGTGCTTAATTTAGTACAGGGACAACTTTGCCTTCGCTTATTATTGTTAACTAAACATGGTACAGGTTCTCAGCAGATGCTAAGGAGGCTATTTAGCTGGTCAGGAAATTCAGTTATGTAACTTAGCAGTTCGTTTCTGTGGGCCTTGAAGCCATTATATCCTGTCCGGAGCCAGTGCAACCGAGTCAGTCTTCTGCTTTTGTTAGGATAATGAAATAAGACAGGGTAAGGTGGGCGTGAGTTCATACTGTCATGGGAGAAACAGTAATTGGATTCGTAATTTTGGTTTGAAACCCGTGTTTAATGAAGTAAGTTGACTGGTTAGTGTCGGGTGCAAAGTCCGAGAATGGGAATTGTAAGCGATGTACTGTAACTCACTCGCCTGCAAGGTTGAGTAAATATTTGCTCAGTTCAAAGGTAAAGGTAACATTGTCCCTGTGCTTAACTAATTAAGCACTACGCAACGAAGACGTGTGGCAGAGTGAATGTATATAGATACACGTATTTTTGACCTCGGCACTAGTTGGAGGCGAATCTTCGGCTTCACGCCTCGGTCGCTTTAACCCCGGGGAAAGAGCTCCCGGTGCCCGTTGGATAGGAGGCTTGATGGTCCCTAGAACAGGTCTGGACGATGTGTAGAGGAGAAAAATCTTGACTCCCCTCGGAACTCTTAACTCTGATCTCTCAGCCGTCCAACCCATAGCCAGTCGCTATACCAACTCGGCTCCCTCAGTTCAAAGGTCAGACAAATTCAACTTGTCACATATTTCCCTACTATAATTCCGCGATCCACACCACCACGGTTTGTGCAGCTTGACGGCCGCCTCCCCCTCAATGTCTGGGCTTTGGAATGATACTTAGCCCACATGGCGCGTCGCGCCTCGCCAGTGCCTTGAAGACGTGGACGACCCCTCATTTATCGGTTGCTCTCTCCTGACACGCTCTGTCAGCTTTCCCAAGCTTCTTTGCAACGATTTACACTTCCAGATATTCCTAATGATGGACACCTTCAGCGAGCTGTCAGTCGTGTGAGCATAGCTGTCGGACCCGTGGCTACTGACGGCGGGGGAAATCGAGCCATGATTTGTCGTCTGTAGGAACTTTCAGCCAGGTCTGAGTGCCTTGAGGAGAGGCATGAGTCAGTCCGGTCCTTGTTGATCAGGTGGCTCGGCCCCCTCGCCACAGAGTACCCAGCAGTTGAGTCCTACGAGGGGGCCCCATATACAGGGTTCGGTTGATACTTTTGTTCCGCTCCGCTGGAACCGGACGCCTGCTGAAAATCTTCAGGGAACAGTGCAGTAGCCCCTTCGTACTTGTTTCATATCCCTATGCATCGTCCACCCCATCATCCCATGTGTAGCTAGATAAATATCAGCCCTACCTATCAGAGTCTCATATGCGGGGAAGAATTTGGGATCCCCCATTATCCCAAAGGCACCCCATTCACAACACTGCTCCCCCTAGAGACACGGTAGCTCACGCTAGAATGCTGCTTCTGGGATTCGCCACTTGGGGAGGCGTGTGGACAGGGCAGAGCAGAGCAGTAGCTTGATGCTGGAAACTCGCCAGCACGGATGTTCACGGTGTCAGTATTTTCGTTTGTTTGTAACACCATTACGACTTTTGGCATTGGGCCTGCTGTTCAGGGCTTCCTAATTCGGTGATTCAGCTCCTAGCGTTCTTCATACAGTGACAGATTGCACTGATCTGCTTCGGGGAGCGTGGAAACTTGTGAAATGTATTGAAGGAAGGAGAAGTGTGTACACCAGTTTACTGACGGTTGTAAAGTGAGGATTGATGAAGAATTATGTTCATGCTGGGCATTCTGGACGGCCGTCGGCTGTAACATGTGCTGAAGCCAAGGAAGAGCTGCATATTGGAGAACTGAAGCACCATGCCTAGAAACTCTTAAGACCAAAACCAAAGAACTTTATTGTGATTGAATGATGAAATGTTTAGACCGCTGGGTGAAACGCATTGAAGAGCAGAACAGTTACATAGAGAAATAGGTACTGTACTCCTATAACTACTGTTATGATTCTTTATTGGAAATATAAAGCAGTGCCCTTTATTTTTTAATTTCATTGTCATCATTAGCATAACAGCCCTTTTGGAGACATATTTTTTCTTAGAAGGTTCTGTCAGATTGTCTTTGACATCTTTGAATTTTGAAACATTGTTTTTTTTACAGAGCAAGGTCATCGGCTCTCTACGACTCGCAGTACGGTAGAGGTATTCTAACCCGTGTCCGCACGGGGAAATTTTTTATTTACTTGCGTAATGTTAAGACAGGAGTGACGCAGAATGACAAAGTACGCAACTGATATGAATCAGGACATTTAAATCAAACTTCTAAAAGTGTCAGACCTCCCGGAGGTAAAGCGACCGGGTCTTGAAGCTGACCACTCAGCATATATTTGCCGACATCAAGAATGATGAAGCTATACCTCCATTAACCGACATGTCTTCCTGGCATGTTGCTTAATTAGTTAAGCATAGAGACAATTTTACCTTTTTGTGCGCCTTTGTTAAGTAACTCTTGGAGCACAACTTTCCATTCATGATGACACTTTGCTGTTATCAAGGTAAAAGAAAGTATAGGGTGCGTCTGAGTGGCAATTCCTTCATTAAACGTAGTCGTGTGAGAGTCTCTTTGATGTATGTATTTCGAAAGGAAATTAGAATTCTCCGAATATCCATTATCACCTTGTTTTAATTTCCGCTTTAACAAAGAATTTGACGTTGGTGTTACATCATACTGCCCCGCTCGCCATTAAAGGGGGAAGTATTTATTGAACTGGTAATTTATTTTCCTTGATACCAGGTTATTATGTTATTCCGCTGGAAGTTTCTTGCAAAATGCTTTGTTTCGTAGTCTGAGAGAAACAGGTTCTGTGTAATGTTTCCAGAGTCAAAAACGTTTTTTTATTGTTCTATAAACTTATTTAACAAACTTAAAAAGTGTTTGCGACCTCAGTTTTATTTGTAGCCAAAAATGTGAAACAAGTTCACAGTGCTTTTTTTTTTAAACGTGTTGGCCCTCTAGATCAGTGGTTCGAAACTTTTGTGAAACAGCAGCCCCGGTAAATTCTTTGCCCGGCGGTTGAGAAACATTGCTGTAGATGTCCCAGAGGCTGTACAGTTATGTACAAACCCTGCTACGCATACCCTCATCCACTTACTGCATGGTTCGTGCCGAATCAAGAGCTCATAAATGCTCTCACACACAGAAACGGTAGCCTTCATGAAGCATCAGCGAGATTACCAAGGGCGTTAAGTCAGGTGACCTTGGTGGACATAGAATTTGGTGTACTGCTACGCTGGCACAGAATTTGCTTTCATTGTTTCAGTAGAAACTGTAGAAACGTTTCTCGCGTTTACGTACGTCTATAACAGTACCGTACGAAGTAACATGTGAAGATGATCACTTGGTGAAGTAGGTCATGTCCGACAGCCGTGATTACAGGATGCACAGGCCTTGAATGCTAATTGTAAGCAGTTTCGCTGTCGTTGGCATAGATGTGCACATGCATCTCAAGTACTATCTTCTGCGATATAAGCCGTGCACTCTGTTGAAAGTCACCGGCTTTTCGGAGGAAGATAGCGCTTCCATCATCAGGTTCATATAAGCCAAGCAAGATACTAGCGTGGAAGCAGGTGGCGAGCTGAGTAATCGGCTGGTCGGAAATATCCGATTATATAGCACGCGGTAGCGTAGTTGGCTGAGGGGCTATGCTACAAGCCGGAAGGTCTCGGGTTCAAGTCCCGATGAGGTCATTGGATTTTTTTCAGTTGACCTAGCCCTTCCAGCCGCACTATGGCCCCGGGGTTCACTCAGCCTCTAACAGAAATGAGTACCAGGAATTAATTAAATAATTTTCCTGGGGAGTAAAGCGCGGCCGGCGCGTAAGGCTGACAACCTTACCGCCATCTTTGAGCTGACTGTCTAGATATGTCAGACCCTCAACGTCTCACAACCCTATGGGCCTTCACGGCCTGGTACAGGGATAGCTTTACTTTTTTTTTATAGGAGGCAGGAGGGAAATGGAAGATTGGATCTCATTCCCTCCCATTGTCTCGCTCTGGGGCAGAATGACACGACCACCGAGCGAACCAGTAGGAGGCTGCGGTTTTGCTGGTTTAGGAAAGAGACGGAAAAATTTGTAAGGGAGTCGTTGGCACGCGGGCTAAGGTGAAAGGGAGGGAAGCCGGTACATCAGGGTTGAGGCTGATGAGTACTTGGAGAAGGCATATTTTGTGCTAAGCGATATGTCCCTCCTAAACGTCAGGTGACCTTTCAACGGACTACACGGCGTTATATCCCAGAAGACAGAACTCTTCATAATCACTGCTGTGATATCCTCAAATCCTACGTACGTATATATCATTCGACGTAATGTCACCTGCAGTTGGCTGGCACAGAGCAGGTAAATAATTTGCAGACCACTCAGCTTAACCTTGAAGTNGTTGCAGATGTCATTTACGCGAACCTCTTCCGGCTGTACGTGAAAGAAATGTTATTCCCGATACACGAAGTAATGTGTAATAATAATAATAATAATAATAATAATAATAATAATAATAATAATAATATGCCCCAAGGGGCCCTACCGACTGTGTATAGTTTAAGAAACTGAAAAGTGGCCGAAGACCTCAAGGTCTGTAGGACCATAGATAGATAGATAGATAGAGAGATAGTGTTGTCATTATCTGTAATTAACGAAACTTGTTAATGCAGGTAGACAAGCGGTATGAACTGCACTGTCCCTGGAAACCTGCCTCGAAGTTTGTTTAGTGTGTGGACGAAAAAGCAGCTGTGATTTTAATACAAATGTTTTTTATTGAGATATGTGTGCACGAACTAGTGTGAATATAGAACTGAGGTTTTATGACCCTGCTATAGCCATTTTAGATTTTTTCTTGGATATATTCTGGTGAATGAAACTTACTCGTAAATATTTACGTCTACGCAGCATTTATCGAGCATAACTTGCTTAATTAATTAGTTGTATTATTTGTTTATGGTGTGTGTTTGTGTGTGTGATATACTCGATCCATACTAACGTCTCCTTCCTTCTTGTGTTGTCTTGCTACTTGCATGGTGGACGCGACGCAGCCGTCACCGTAACCAGCACCACGACTGAATTGTCTTCAGCGTGTACTCTACTGCCACACACGCAGATTTCTCTTCAGCAGCGTTCTTAAAACTGGTAAGTATTGCATGCTTATTATTTCTGTCTAAGCACATAATCATATGGTCAGATATGAAGAAAAATATGGATCCATATTGAACAAAAATTCAGCATCTAAGTACACAGAGAAGCCTGATGATGACCCAAAAGTGGTCGAAACATGTAATTAACATGAACGTAAATAAGGTTTGTTATTACGTTTACCTGAATTGTTGTGTTGACGGATAAAGATATACTGTTTTGAACTTAGCTTTTGTGGTCTAGTGGTCAGAGTTCCTGGCTACAGATCCCAAAGTCCGGTTTCGATTCCCGACGCTACCATATTTTCTGAGAAGTAATGGGTCTGGAACGGGATCCACCCAGCCTCCTGAGGATAATTGAGCAGCTACTTGAATGGAAAAGTAGCGGCTCCGGTCTACAAAACCAAAATTAACGGCCGTGGGGATTCGTTGCGCTGACCACGCGACGCTCTCTATCCGCTAAAGTTGGCACTAACTTCGCCGACAGATGGCGCTCGCTCGGTCGGTATAGTGCGCTTGCGGACTAAAACCACGGAGTTCTCTGTTCACTAAAATATTGTGACTTAATTGACTGTATACGGGGTTTGGATTGGTAATTGGATATGTTGAACACTTACAGAACGTGACTACAACGAACTACGGCACTGTCACTGAGTTACTCCAAAGATCACTGTAACTACAGCACACATAAAGTCTTCTCAGTTTTCTGTGTCGTCTCCAGTCATTGTCTGGTGACGGATCCCAACAGTGTGCTCGGCTTCCGTGCTGACGTTCTCCCATACGACTTCAGGGCATGGTGCTTAATTAAACACAGAGACAGCTTTGCCTTTAGCTCACTGTTTGATCGCCTACCTTTGATGTATCTAGCCAGCCAAAGGACTTGTGATGTTGTTCCCTTCTGATCTTATTCAGACCACTCCCACACGTCTGTAACACCTCCTCAGCATTTGCTTTCGAGACTACTGGGGCCAGGAAAGCTCTGAAAGCTCTGCGTATAACCAGGACTTCACTTCATCTCGGTATTGGATACGGTTGATAGTATACTCGTATAAGTCATTGGATTTGAGGTTCTCACATCGGTAGCTATGAAGAGATCTATCTTCTGGGATAACGCCGAGTAGTCCGATTAATTCCTACCCGACTACACGGCGCCACACCCCAGAACATAAAACTGTTCAGTATAAGTCGCTCCGAAATATCCACGGATGGGAACACGAGATGTATTCACTTCGTTCATACGAGAGAAGAAATCAATGTCCCTCGTATTTTGTTATAAAGGGTGCCCCAGGAAGAAAGGTCAATATTGTGGGAGGTCATAGCATCGGCCATTCTAGGCAAAAAAGTGTATGTGTGTATATATATATATACATACATACATGTGTCCCATTCCGAACGGTTTCCGAGATAGAGCTATTTCATTGTAGAGACGAGAAACATTTCATTGTTCTCACAGAAGTTGCAAAGTGCATTGATGTTGACGGTGGAATTTTCGAAAATGCATTATACTAGGTAAACTGTACCGACTTTTATCACTTGAACAATAAATGCCGACATTAGAATCAGTACGTAATATCTCTTTATTATCAACAGTTTTGGAACTGCAGATTGAAATGACGCTATCTCGGAAACAGTTCGGAGTAGGACACATGTACATACGAGTATAGACACTTTTTGCTTAGAATGACCCGATACTATGACCTCCCAGAATATTGACATTTCCTCCTGGGACACCCTGTATATTTTTGATGGGGTAAAACTGAATGTCTCAAATGGGCCCATTGTACCTTTCCCGGATGGTGGATGAGGGGATGAAGAGTTTGGTGGAATGTTAATATGTGCGGGGAAACCGAAATACATGGAGCAAAACTACCTGTGTCACTTTATTCATCACAAATCCCACATGGACTGCCGTGGGATTGAACCGGGGCTTTAGCCGTGAGAAGCCGCCAACTGATGGCCTGAGCTATGACACGGTCATATCCCGGTTAGTCCTCCACATGAAACACGCGTATTTTAAAAGCATAAACACCACAGTTTTGCGTTTCTCGGTTTCCGTATCCATTTTGTATTTTCGCATGCCTTCGGGGGCCCATACACGTAGGAGTCCGACTCGGCTCGGGTTCCAATGAGCCATACTCGTCTGTATGTGGGTCGCCACGCTCATACGTGTGGTGAAATTAATTTGAGCCGGACTCACGAGCCAGACTCGTACGTGTATGAGACGCCTTAACCCTTGGTCATTCTGCGCTGGCTTCTGTCGCTTTCATTTTTAGTGCTATATTTTGTAATTTTGTAGCAGTCGTGATTTTGTATCAGTCTTCTGTGTTAATGCAGTTATACTGTAGCTGACGTCCACGTTAATGTCATCCCTCCTGCCTTCATCTTGGAAGTGGGACATTTTCCAGAAGGAATATTGTATTTCAGCGTCATATTGTTTGTGAACAACTTGTTAGTGAAGAAAGCAGTCTTCTGGGATTTGGCACCGTGTATATGTGGTGTTAACCGACGTTTCGGAGGACCGTATCGCCTCCATCTTCAGGGTAGAAGAAAAAATCTTACAACTTGTTAGTGGCTCCATCACGCTACGATATTAACATATCCATCTAGATATTTGTATCGGTTGGTCAATGCAGAATTCTCATAGGAATTACGTTTCATTCAATGAATATTATCACATGATAGAGTGACTGTAGACGGGGTTTGGGATTGGTAGTCGAGTTTATTGGACACTTTGATACACTTTACAGTTCATTATTACATACACATTAGTGTCGACAGTCATATCTTTACAGCCGTTGGTTGGCAGCGGCTTCCAACTGTTGACGTTCCGCTTTCTCCTGGATTCCCGAACTATACCCGGCCTCAGCTACCAGCTTCTAACAGCAACAGCTGACAACGATTTAACCCCAATAACTGAATAATCCTGCTGCTTATACCTTCTTGGCATGGACCGCGTAGGAAACATCATTCCTCTGTTGTTTAAGGGCCGTTGCCTTGTAGCGGCCGGCTGTTGTGATTCCACAGTTCTTTCTTTGAGCGAATGTGCCTCAGTATATTAGAATTTTATGCTACGTGTTTTGTTTTTTAGTACCCATGGAATAGCAGTGTTGCTTTGTTTCAGTTCCAGGCGTCCGTCCGAGAGCAAGATGGCTCCCACAACTACCATAGAGACTGTTACGATTACCAGACCGCTCAAGGTAAGTGGAACGATCATGTTCTCCTAGCGCAACAACTTGCGTCATGCGGTAAGCCTTGTTAGCTATTCAGTATGAATGTAAGGGAGGCGTAATTAGTTGCAACATGTAATTTTACAGCAGAATATCTCTGGAACAGAGGACTTCTTGCTTGGCATACTCTTCGATCCTGAAAATAGAGGCGATACCTTCCTCCGAAACGTCGGTGGACGTCTACCGAACTGACACTCCTATACAACTCTTTAAGCAGGGCTCCTGATGTTCAGATTGTGGCGTCCCAGGTTGTGACACTGTATGATCTTGCATGCGGATACCGACATTTCGGAGGAACATGGTGTTTCCATCTTCATGGTTTTTCTATTGTGGGACATTTTGTCCGACCATCTGTAACCACTTAGGAAGCGACACGGCGTCACAATCCAGAAGTTCAGAATCTAAACTATTCCCGCCGTGGATACCTTGAAACTAACAGTCCGAGGTCTCTTAATAGCGTTGGAATGCCAAGTCAGTGCTGCGTGCAGAATTTAATGGAGACATCTCTTGGAAGACAAGTGCGACGGGATGACATTAAGACGAATCTTTGAGAAATAGATTTTGTGGATTTTACAATGGGAAAGTTGGTTTGCTTAGGTTACAGCACAGTACAAATTTCACACAACTTATTGCATTAAATTATTAATTACCGTATTTACGCATGTATAGGCCGCACATTTTTTGCCAAAAATTCAAGAGGAAAACTGGGGTGCGGCTTATATTCGAAATCACACTTCATTTAAAAAAAATTATATTCATAATTATTTCGGAATAATTTCTACTCCTGAAATAATATTCCAAGAAAATTATTTTTTCTATAATTTCTATCTGAAAATTGTGCTGCGGCCTATACACGCACGCGGCCTATACATGCGTAAATACGGTATGTAATATCATTCATCAGTTATGTACTCTTGGTTTATTTTCCAGCTTATGGATTAAGTTTGACTACTTAAAGAAACCGTTATGACAGAGAATTTCTGTTTCAGTTGCACTAACTGTTTGTCATTCTTGACATAGTGGTATTGTTGATGATCCGGTGGTGGTGGTGGTCAGCGAACTCCAAATACCCATAGCAATTTGCACAAGAATGGTTCATTATATATTCATAGTTGTTAGATATTTTGGGTGCAGGATGTTGAAAACCCTGAGAGTAGCAACATTTGTAACCCCTAGCATATACGAAAACAGTTTCCCATGTTGTGGTGACAGATTCATATGGATTGATTGATGGTTTCTCGTTTTTCAAGCATCGGAACAGGTTTATGGTACGGAGTGATCATGACCCATCTGGAAGTGTTATCAGAGCGTTTGTTTGGATGCACTGGAAGGCGATGTTCCTGGGATTAATTAAGAAGCACCATGCCATGAAGACAGGGCAGGAGAGTGGAAGTAGACCTCCACGCATTCTGTTTCTTGTTATTTAACGACGTTGTTAGTATTGAGATTGTACTGTGGCCCGTGTGGAGGCGGATTCAAGTACCTCCATCCCAGTCCTGTGAGTCGTAGGTGGCGACGAAAATGGAATCCAGTGCCTGTAGGTATAACTGGGCCACCTGTTTCTTGGGGGCATAAATTCGGGAACCTGGCCCTCGAGGTTGGGGGAATCTCGAATCTGAGACAATAACGTACTGTGATGTATACAGTCGACTGTAGCATGGTTAATGAATATGGAGCAGTTGGTGGAATGGGAATTAGCAAGGGAAACCGAAATACTCGGAGATAACCCTTGCCTTAGTGCCACGTTTTCCGCCACAAATCTCACATGCAGCCTTAACCTAGGCATTACATGGAAGTGAGTGGTAGCATCACACCCTGGCCGTTTTGCCTCTGGTAGAAGAGCCTTCACGTTCGTACTTACTGAATGAGGGGTTGACTGGGCCCCACAGCCATCCTGGATGCTATGGAGAAGTGAAATATTTCTACAATTATTGTGTTCTGGAGCATTATCCATTTTCCTGTTTTTGTATGAAACACACAGCGTTTCGGAGACTGGAATCTGTCTCCGTCTTCAGGTGGAACCTACTCAATTGGCCCCTATCTTCGGACACCTGCATCAACACAAGATAGGGTATATACCAGTAAAACGAACACAGCACAAACCATTTGCGAGAGTTAAGACAAACGTTGAAAATGTCAAGACAACTTCAGTGATAGGGACTAGCTCTGTTGATTGGGCTCAACTGAGAAGACGGAGACAGAATCCAGTATCCGAAACGTTTTTAAAATAAAAACAGAGGACGGCTTGTGCTGTAATATTAGACGATCATTGTCCGACAGTTAAAGTTGGCAAGTTACGTCACATCACAAAGTCTCCATGCGGTCAGTTCTACATTTTCTCTGATCGTTTGCTCGGATTAAGTCGCAGACCACTACCACGTAAGCTTAGTGGATAGCTGCACTGAGCTAGGGCCCGCCCCTTTAAACTTTTTTGTAATGTTTTGCACTATTCAGGATGTACAGTGCCTGAAAATTAAATAACCTGAGTGATTTTTAAAGCGTTAACACTGACGCACGAATATTATCACAAACATTTACCAGAAATAGTAAGCAGG
>NW_019727111.1:416773-420291 GCF_002891405.2 Cryptotermes secundus | reverse complement strand
AACTCGCCATCCTCTTATATGGCCTGAAGGCTTATTATTGTCTTCGCGATAACCAGCTACTGGCCCATATCCCAGTTCAGTTGAATGCAGTCTGTAGCTTACGTGCGCATTTACGCCAAGGTGTGTATAACATTTCTTAACGTGTTGAATTATGTTGAGTTTTTAAGCCCTCCGTTGAAAACTCAAACTTGTGTTGTTGTTGTTGTTATTATTATTATTATTATTGGAGGGGGTGGGTTTCCCCAGGCACCGCGACTAATAGTCTATTGTACGTCCCCCTTTGATATTCTACCAGTCGCCATACCCTACCGGTACTGGTGCGTGCTACCAGAGGCATTGGAAACTACTTGCCTAATTTTGCTCAGTGGTCTCCTAGAGACATGAGGATCTTTTACGTGCCGTAAAGCTATGACGCGGGACCCACGGCTTAAAGTCCCTCCCGGAGGACTTGTTCCCTGAATTTTTCCGCCCTTAAAAATTCGCGTACCTTGAGTCATGAGGTGGGAACGTTATCCCTAGACTACGGAGGCCGATAAACTTGTGTTAACCCCTACCGTATTTCTGCAGTTGGTGTCCAGTAAATTCGTAGCTGTCCGCCGTGTATGGAGGCCACCTGACGACGGGAAAGATTTCCCGAAACTTAGGTACAGCGCCTGATTGACGGTTTGAAGGGACACAGTTCGCAGTGCGCAGCAAGACAAGTAGTGGGCCCATACACAGAAGAAGTTTTGAGGATTGAAGCTGACAGTCCTGCTTCGGTTCCATCAGAAGGGAAGAAGTCACGCTTTCGAGCCATCAGAGCGGTCACTCTCTCTCTGTTGCGTGGAGAGCACGTCCGGTGCTCTTCCTGCGCTGAGTACGCCATACCTTTTTGCGCGACGTCTTGTCAGATGTTGTGGCTCTCTTCCGCGCTTTTATTCAATGAATTATGTCCACTGTGTTTTATTAATTTTTGTCTTCTTGAATCCACCTTCTACATTTGGTAGTTGGTATAGCGATGAGATACGGTGCTGGGCGGTCAAGGGTTCGATTCCCGGCAGAGGCAGGACATTTTTTCTCTCATTTCCACAGAGTCCAGACCAGCTCTCGGGACACACAGTCTCCTATCCATTGGCTGCCCCAGGAGTGAAGCGGCCGAGGCGTGAGGACCGAGATTAGGAAGTGTGAAGTTGTACCTCCACGCCCCCTTACATCTTCAGGGCTTGATGCTTAATTAAGCACAGGAACTTTAGCTTCACTTTGTATATAGGTGTGTCGGTCCAGTTATATAATTGTCAGACCTTGTATGCTCATGAAAAAGGTAAAGTTGTCCCTGTGCTTAACGAATTAAGCACTACGCTATGAAGGCGTATTGGGGAGTGGATGTATAGATCCACATTTTCTTGTTCTCGGCACTAGCTGGAAGTGAGTAATCAGATTCACGCCCCGGCCGCCTTACATCCGGGAAAAGAGTCCCCTGTACCCAATGGATATGAGGCTGGGTGGGCCCAGACCCGGTCTGGACGACGTGGAAAAGAGAAAATTTTTTACCCTACGGGGACTCGAACTCCGACCCCTCGGTCGGCAAGCCTGTAGCCAGTCGCTACACCGACTACGCTATCCCGCTCCTCCTTGTATGATAATACCCAGCCTAAAGGAAACTGCTGTGCCCGTTCTGTTCACTGAACGCTGGCTGTGGCGAATCCTACGTCGGTTGCCATGTCCAGCCGTTATATTCCGCTGTGTAAACACGAAACCTTTCGATTTGACGCCTGATTTCTTGTAGTTGGCGTTTGCGCCCTCTCAGTGTGGCAGACCGCAGCTCTAGAAACTTGTTAACCCCTTCTCCTGGTCTGCTCGGCCTCTCTTGAGCCATGGCGGTTCTCCTCGCTTAAGCATTTATTATTACTACCTAGATAAAGGTGAAACCGTCCCTGTGCTTAGCTAACCGTGTTTGGTCTTGGCACTTGAAGCGCTGAGTGGTGAGCTTCGCGCTTCGGGCCGCTTTACCTCTCTCTCTGTACCCATTGGATACAAGCCCGAGTGGGCCCCAGAGCAGACCCATTCCTGGGCAGGTACCCGGAAACAAACAACGAGTAGAGCTGTTGCTAGACAATAGGCGAATAAACCAAACGTCCGTTTATGAGCAACGGTTCGGTAAACAAGTTCCCGCTGCAACGAACACGCACGCAATAGTAGAAGAACGGTGTTTTCGATGTGGTCCGCGGCGAGGACTTAATCATCTTCAAGATAACTCCTCGGCGCGGACTACATCGAAAACACCGTTCTTCTATTGTTCACCCGTTCGAAAAAGCCAACGCAATTGCTGATTGTTTGGAAATTCAGTTCACGCCGCACGATCTATGCGACGATAACCATGAACGGCGGGTGGAGGCTAGAGTTCAAGCTCTGCTCGAAACCGTAGACGGCAAACCCCCTCAAAGGATCAGACCATGCGACGTACAAAAATTGATAATTTCCTTGAAATTGAGAAAGGCCTGTGGAATTGACGGCATCCAAATGAATGCCTGAGGTAACTTCCAAGGCGACCATTGGTTCACCTAACTCATTTATTTAATCATTGTCTTCGGCTCTCTTATTTTGCAGATACTTGGAAGGAAGCAAAGGTAATAACTTTACATAAACCCGGTAAAGACCCGAAATTCCCGCAAAATTTACGTCCTATCAGCCTCCTGTCCACGACAGGAAAACTATTCGAAAAGGTAATTTTGAAATTACTACAAAAACATATTGTAGAAAGAGGCCTGCTCAACGCAAGCCAGTTTGGTTTTCGTGCGCGTCACAGCACGACATTGCAATGTATGAGGCTGGCGGACCACGTGACCCTTAATTTCAACAATAAAAGTCTACGGCTGCGGTGTTCTTGGACATCGAAAGGCCTTTGATACCACGTGGCACTCAGGCTTGCTGTGTAAGTTATCAAAATTGGAATTCTGAAACAGTTTGACCAAGCTTATTGTGTCCTTTCTTTCTCAACGTAAGTTCAGGGTCTCGGTTGAAGGCCAAATGTCAACCTCAAGGGAAGTGCAAGCAGGGGTGCCACAAGGTTCAGNGACCTCTCGTTAGAGAGGGCGCCCCAAATGGACAGGACAGTAACTTTCATATCTAAAAAAAAAATCTTGGTCATGAGCCCCAACNACAAGGTTCAGTCCTTTCCCCTACTCTTTTCAATTTGTACATAAATTATGTCCCCCAAACTCATGGTGTTCACATGGTCTTCTTTGCGGACGACACCTGTCTGTATGCGACAGATCGCCAGGAGGGTTTTATTGTTAGAAAATTCTAGCGCGGTCTCAGCTCCCTATTCAAAAATGAGCGATTGAGCGCTAACATTAAAATGACCCTCCACAAAGCACTTATTAGATCTGTAATGACTTGTGTTAGTAAAATCCCGTACGTATATGGCTATATAACAAAATTATGCAGGAAAAGGGCAGAAGTCATACAAAATCATGAAAATGAGAATGTTCGCAACATCGGACAAGGCGAAGCCCGCCACAGAAAGTATAAGAGGCTTA
>NW_019727111.1:374737-416573 GCF_002891405.2 Cryptotermes secundus | reverse complement strand
ACAAATGACAGACCAGACCTCTCGTTAGAGAGGGCGCCCCAAATGGACAGGACAGTAACTTTCATATCTAAAAAAAAATCTTGGTCATGAGCCCCAACCGGGGCTCAACACCAAGACAGACAGACTGACTGACCGTCAGTCGCAGTGTGACTTGGACTTGAACTTGGACTTGGCCAGTTCAGTAGTCAGATGACAGTTGAGGGTTGTCAGCTGAATTGAACTCAGCAAGGGAGGCTGCGAAGAGATGGCGCTATAGTTGAGTGAGTTGAGTTCTGCACGGGTCGCTGTAACAAGAGGACCTAATAAATTATTTCCCCGTCATTTTATTCAACCCCGAAGGTTCTTTACCGTGTTCACAAGGGCCCGCCAGTGATACGTATCTTGAGCCAGATGAATCTACTCCATACTACACCAGCCTGTTTCTCTAAGATCAGTTTTAATACTCATATTATTATCCCAGCTGCATCCAAGTCTTCGTAGTTATCTCTTCTGAATTAATAAATTATTAATATTGTATGGAACGATGTGTTTCTGTACTCTAAGAATTGGCGAAGAGAGAAGTAACAAGCTCATTATACACATTTCATTACACGCACAAATAAGCATAAGTTTTTTCGAAATACCTTTAAAAAAGGTAAAGATGTTCCTGTGCTTTGCTGATTAAACACTATACCATGAAAACGTACGGGGTAGTGGAGGTATAGACCCATGTTTTCTTGACCTCTGCACTAGTTGGAGGTGAGTGGTCAGCTTCACGCTCCGGCCGCTTTACCATACGGGGAAATAGCTCCCGGTACCCATTGGATAAGAGGCTGGGTGAGCCCCAGGGTCGGTCTGGGCTACTCGGAGGAATGAAAATTCTTGCCCCACTGAGACTCGAATCCCGACCCCTTGGTCGTCCAGCCCGTAGCCGGTCGCTTTACCGACCCCGCTTTGTCGGCTCTTTCGAAATATCTTATCGAAAGTTTACCCGCTGATACCAGGTCACATACGGACTGTCAGAGATGGCCTCCTCCTGCGGTTTCTACTTTTGCGTCATTCCGTCCGGCATGATTAATAGCCACCCACAGTGCACGTCTCCACGTGATTTGTGTGGCCGCCGGGAATGAAGGTAGCCTTATTGCCCTGACCATCTGTAAAATTTAATACACTTTCTTTCTGCAAACACAGCCTCCCTTAGAATTTATTTTCAACTGTTTACCGTCCACCATACAACAGCATCAGGACTTAAAATTACATCATTTTTAAAATTCGTCACTGCATTACATGTTTCAGTCTACTGGACCATCATCAGATGCTTTGAAATTTGGGGGAAACTGCTGTGTCTTCCCCGCTACTGCGATCCGTGTTTTCGTATTACAGTGTTTCTAAATGAAGTCAATATAGATAGTTCCAGTGGGGGCACGCGGTAGCGTAGTTGGTTGAGGCACGATGCTACAAGCCGGAAGGTCGTGGGTTCAAGTCCCGATGAAGTTACTGGATTTTTTAAATTGACTTAATGCTTCTAGCCGCACTGTGGCCCTGGGGTCAGCTCAGCCTCTAACAGAAATGAGTACAAGGAATATTGGAATATTCTTGGGGGTAAAGGGCGGCCGGCGCATAGGGCTGACAGCCTTGCCGCCATCTGTGAGTCTATTGTCTAGAAAATGTGGGAACCTCAACATCTCACAACCCTATGTGCCCTCCATGGCCTGTTACAGTTACTTTACAGTTAGTTCATCTACACTACACACCCGATAGACAACATACCAAAAAAGAACATGTCGCAGAAGGAGGAACTACGTTGTCTTCATTTAGAAACGCTGTAAATACGAAAAAACGGGTCGTAATAGCGCGAAGACACAGCAGTTCCCCCCGAATTTCAGCGCTCCTGATGATGGCCGAGTAGGCCGAAATATATTGTAGTGACGAATTCTAAAAGTATTTGATTTTAGATCTTTATATTGTTGCATGGTGGACGTAAATAACTGAAGATAATTTGTAATGCAAACTACAGCAGAATGCCTCTTTTTGCAATGCAGTGCTTGGGAGTTGACGTGTCGAGCGTTGTGGCTTCACTTCATGGTGTAAGGCTGTACAAGTGTATTTAATTGACTCTCTTTCAGTCCTCTGCCGGAGTCATTTTTACGACTAAGTCCCTTGTACTGCATCCACTTCTGGCCTATTGTAGCAGCCCCAGATGATAGGTGAGGGTGATTGTGGAGCAATTGGTGGAATGAAGATTGGCAGGGGAAAACAGAAGTACTCGGAGAAAAGCTACCCTAGCGCCACTTTTTCCACCACAAATCCCACTTTACCAGACCCCGGGATCGAATCCGAGCCGCCGCGGTGGGAAGCCAGCGACTAACCGCTTGAGCTATGGCGCGGCCCCATTTTTACCCTTACTATCGTTTTAAATACTCCTCGGCCCATACAAGGGAAGGCCGGGCAATGAGATACAGGCCCACTTCCCAATCCATGCTACGTGATATCGCGGTACATTTGCTGTAAACATGCTAAGTAGGTGGAGCCACTCACCCCGAATATTCTGACCTGTCACACGAGCAGCCATTGTGATGTTTGTTCGGCGTCATTTTACTTTTGCGTATTTGTTCAAATATTTTGACTAAGTACTTGGATCTGTTTCACCGTGGTAAAATGGCGCACGCATGTTCTGTTGCAGTGTTTGATATTACCTGTTTTACGGTACAGATGCATTAGAGATTCGTCTTACAAAACAGGGCTCAAATCTATGGAAGGAACATATCTGAACTTACTCCTACCAAGAGAAAACACATAGTCGGAATTATTGGATTTTTGGATTTGTCCATCGTCTGGTATATTTTAGATAACTAGAGAACACAACGTTTCGGAAACTAGATCTGTTGCCGTCCCCAGGTGAAGGTGTTCTGGGAGACACATGCTGCTCTATTGGGTCTCTTAGAAGGAGTTAACCTCAATCACTGGATCTTCACCCAACATACCCACCCCAGCATATGTGTCAATTTAATAATTCCTACACCATAAACTTTCACGCTTGTGAAATAGGACGAATTAGCATAGAATAACAGTTTTGGTTCTTGAGGGGAAGTGTTGCTGTTGGACATAAAACGAGTGGTTCATGTTTCTCAGCAACTTTTGTTAGAAAAATGTTTCCGATAAATATTTATTGAGTTAACGCGCGAGACTTCATGCAAACTATCCGTTACAGTGGGATCACTTTAGATGCGAAGACGCGTTTCTGAAGTCCTCGCTTAATTCAAGACAAGTTTTCTCATATGGATAAGTGTATTGCCGATTTTTTCGGGCTTCGCATTATTTAAAACTTCGCGCATAAAGTGAGACTTTATTATTACTTTTTGTTTATATTGCACTGTTTCAAATTCGCATAAAATGCGACCGCACTCTACTGATTTACAACTCTAATACCAATTGGGACGAAATTATAATAGAACTCGCCAATATGAAATTTTATTCAAAACCTTTAAATGGGTTTCGAATTGTTACATGCTGGCAATCCAGACGTTCAGAGAGACAAGACGAAGCTAATGGACGGAGTTTTGCAAGTTCTCATTGAAACTGCGCCGCTAGTATTGTGTTAAAACATTCAGGGTACTCAGACTCCATATCCTCCTTTTTTTAAGAATGCAATCTTCTGGGATGTCGCACCGCATAGAGAGCTTGTGTGGCTGCAGCCATCTGCTCACGCTGGTACCTCGCTCGCCGATTATTCTGCCCTGAAGATGGAAGCGATAGTTTCCTCCGGAGCGTCGGTTTACACAAGATTACACGGCGCCACATCCCAGAAGACGGCATGCTTCATTGTCACTACCGTGAAAACCTCAAATCTTACGTTTTTTTTATTGTGCACCCTGCATTTGCCTTTTTTCTTCGTTTATTTAATGGATCTTATCAGTAATGCTCCGAATACAACCATAAGGCAGCCGTGAAAACCTCAAATCTTACGCGTCCGTTGTAACGAACGTCGTGAAGTCCGTTGTAGAAATAAACAAGAGAGTCGAATGCTACGCTTTCTTCTGGCTCCATTGCAGACAAAAAACTGCGCACCGCATTCTGCACCTGTGTGGTGTCCTCAACAACGTCCTCAGCAAAGTACATTCGTTGCAACGGACGCATTTTGTACGCTCGTGTAGACGCTGTCTAACAGTGAGTTTAAAAAGAAAGATTTGGGTAAAATCTACAAGAAAATGGCACTGCAGTGTTGTCAAATGGAAATGAAGCGTGTATGTTGAAGAAGAGTGGTGTAACTCGCAGAAATGAAATTTCTAAGATAAATCGAGAAATACACGAGAATATTCCATAGAACATAAAATATTGAGCCTCGTGTTTAAGTATATCTGTAAAAAATGGACGATAGAAGAATATCAAAACAATGCTAATTACACACTCCAAGAAGAGGCATGGATGTGAGATTGAAACCTGAACAAGATTTGCTTTGTTCTGAAGTGAAAGTAATGACGATAATTTTTCCTTGCCTTCGATATATTGAACGCCACTGTGGCTTAGTGGTCAGAGTTCCTGGCTAGGTACGGGTTCGATTGTCGGCGCTACCAGAATTTCTAAGGTGTAATGCATCTGGAACGGGGTCCACTCAGCCTCAGCCTCTTGAGCATAATTGAGGAGCTATTTCAAGGAAATAGCGGCTCCGGTTTAGAAAACCGAGCGTAACGGCAGTGAGGATCCGTTGCGCTGACCACGTGACACCCCATATCCGCAAAAGTTTGCACCGTTTGTCGGCGAAGTTAGTGCCAACTTTTGCGGATAGAGGGTGTCGCGTGGTCAGCGCAACGAATCCCCACGGCCGTAAATTTCGGTTTTCTAGACCGGAGCCGGTATTTCCTTGAAATAGCTCCTCAGTTATCACGAGGCTGAGGACCCCGTTCCAGACCCACTACTTTTCAGAAAAAAAATCTGGTAGAGCCGGGAGTCGAACCCGGACCTCTGGATCTGTAGCCAGGAACTCTGACCACTAGACCATAGAAGGTATCTGTGGACGTCCATATACCAGATTTAATTGAAATATGTGAAATAACTTTGGAGATGAAAGATTCGAACCGGCACAAACACACAAACACACACACACAGTCTTCCCGTTATACTGTCACCTTATGCTATTCGTAAATATTCATATGTGGAGGAAATGTTCCGTATGTGGAATAGGTTCTGAGTATGGAATACCACTTAGCGGGAAAACAAAATGTGACAGCACTGTAGTGAGCCGCCAGGTGGAGGCTTGGATGAAGTCACTTTTGAAGCCTAATAGCCATCCTTCAACCTGTTTTGTCCGTTTCTCATGATGTACGGCGTGACTTTCTGTTAGGAACTAATGGGTGTCTGTACTGGTGCCGTACAGAATGCTCAGGCGTAGAAAATCAGGTGTCTGTATATGCTAATTCTGCAAATCAGGTGATTAGGAACATTAACACAATATTGATTGAAATGATGTACTTGGTGTGTATTAGCAAGGGTAATGCTTGTAATTGACCGTCTTCAGTATAGACTCTACACTCATTACAACGAATCCTTTTTAACTTTTTTTTCTCATGCTAGAGAAGTTATATAATGTTTTTGATAAGTGGAGAACAGTTTACAAGAAGTAACCTTAGTTAATTAACACAGTCCCTTGCTCTGTCTGTATGAAGTCGTATTGCTTTTCGTAAAAAAATAATAGATTTCTGTTTATGTAGAATTGGTATTCCATATTTGGTACTATATTGTTCCTTGGACGGAATTTGTGTATCCCAAATACGTATTCTTAAAAGAAAATCCAGTAATTTATTCCACTTTTTAAACATACCAATTAGATTTTATGCTATTTATAGTATATCACGACATTTTAATGGAACATTGTCATAAAGACTTACTTATTTTTGTCCAATATACAAATAGTATTCCGTACATGGCGTATTGCCTTCAGTAGTATTGTGTGTTATTTGTATAGAACCCAGTTGCGGTGATAATAGTTATACGTATACTTTCAGAGATGGCGCTGAAGTAGAAATACCCGACACTCCAATGCACTAATGTGATTCCATCATACTTCTCAACTGATCGTATAGAAGGTATAGAACGACCCATCTCAGCGATCTGTTGTTGACTAAATTCGTTTCCTTTTGAAAAGCTCTAACCCACACCGCATGTACATTAAGCAGACTGTCTCGCTAATGGTGGTGGTCTCACAATGAGACCCAAATCGAGACTTCCGAATTACATCTGTTGCCAGCCTCGGTATGCAGTAGATGTTGATACGGGCGCTGTCGACGAATGCTTCGTTGTTAACGAACAAAGAGGCAGTGGAAATAAGGCGTGTGGGTTTAGCTACGAACGCCACAGTAGAGGGGTAAGAAAGAGATGAAACTTAGAAGAGAGACAAACAAAAGTGACGAAGGAAAATCAGGGCACAGAATCCAAGAAGACGGCGGAAAAGTGGCGAGTACTGCTGGGCGGAGACTGGAAGGGACAGTAATAAGCTCTCCACTTTATTGGGACCAATGCATTATGCTCGGGGGTTGTCTAAATTTGACTCCCGTGGTCAAAAAATTTATTGATACTATAACATGTAGACCCGTTGCTAGGTAATGTCAGCAACAGATTCGGAAGCGATGTTCTCCGTGCGATCCGTGCGACAGTTGTGTGAAACAACAGTAGAAATGTGCGGTCTGTGCAAGGTGCTATAAGTAGGACAGGTCTAGAATTTATTTAGTTGTGAGACAGTCGCCAGCCAGTAAGGACGTGAACACGGAAACTGAGGGAACTACGTCGTTGAAAGCCATTACCAGGCGACAGCCGGTGAAGACACAACAGACTTAGCACGTGCTGTAGTGAATTGTAGAGTGTGAAAATTAGCGATAGCGCTATAGTTACTTGTAGTTACGATCTGTAAGTGTTCGATAAATCCAATTACCAATCCAAACCCCATCTGTAGTCACTCCATCACGCAACAATACTAATATTATACCAAATAAATGGAAACTTTTGATACAAATGATAGAGTCAATATTGTATTTACTTCAGAATGTGAAAGATTCTGCGTTGTGAATGTAGTGGTATCCAAGATAAGAAAGGTCCTACTAGTTCAACGAGCTCGAGGCTTGTTATTCATCAGTTGTGTCGGACCACCGCACACAGTTTTCAACCAAAATTCATATGTATAATCTTGGTTGCGAGCAGGAGAACGAGAGCCAATCAGAGACGTGCAGTATGTGGGAGCTGCTGAAATAGTGGTGAGCACCAGCAGAAATGCTGCCCATAGACCCTCAGAATTGTGCCGGCACGAGCTTATCGCCGCGATAACCATATTGTTTCTTGGAACACACTCAAGTGGATCGTTGGAAGATGTGTCCTTCAGTACACGCCTTCTTCGCCTGTGGTTTCAACACGACGCTGCTCTATCACATTGCAGGGTCAGAATTACTTTACGACTGGCGGTTTACCGCCAATCAGTTCGTTTTGACACCAAGCCCCTTGAGGATCACGACAAGAGATTTTTTTTTCAACTAAACACTTGCGGTCATAATCCTTATGGACCGGAGAGGCTTTTTCCTGGAAATATCTCCTCAGTTATCCCCACGAGGCTGAGTGGACCCCGTTCCAGACCCACTACTTCTCAGAAAATCTGGTAGCGCCGGGAACCGAACCCGGGACATCTGGATCTGTAGCCAAGAACTCTGACCACTGACCACAAAGGCGGTCGCTAGTGCCGACTCAGTATTAAAATTACGGTCTTACGGATATGATGCCTTGTAACTTGGTATGCGGCCTCCATCTGCAGATGGAAACCTTGGTATCTGTCTACCGGTCTACATGGCCCCACGTCTCAGATGACAGTAAAGTAATTCACGTAGAAGGGGCAGTGTTCACATTTTTCCCAGCTCTGTGTGAAGCACCTTGGACATTTCCAAAGTTCATCCGACAAGTAAAGGGTAATTTCGTTTAGATTTTGATTTTCACCAAAATTACAAAACAGTTATTATACACCTGAACTCTTTCTTGTGTGTTCTCGTTATAATAAGAGTACTGTCAGTATCTGTTATTTGGTTTAGTCTGTTCGCCGTGCATAGCCGACAACACCTCCGACAAAGGTGTAATGCAGGTTGCGAATATAAAAGGCGATGCAAGCAATGGTACTCCCAACGGCACACGGCCCATTAGTGGGCCCTGGCATCAATTACGTTATATTGGGCCGCGAGAGGCTCTTCTGGAATTTGTCATTTTCATTTTCTAAGCATTTTTCAGGAATAAATATTTTATAGTGGAAATATTCTGAGGAGAATAATATTTGTGTCGAGAAGCTCAGACACAGAACACCTAAATCTGTGTAGCAAATGTCAGTGACCAAGCCGCATATTTTTAAACATGGAAGCGTTCATGAATGATCGGGAATTTTCAGACATCCAAATCTTTCAACATTCGGGAAAGGCAATACCGATGTTTATGACCAGTCATAAAATTGCCTGCAAGTCGATTACAACAATGGGCGGTATATCCTCTGTTCTCAGAACTGAGCGAAATAACATCTGTGTTGCAAATGTCAGTGATCAATCAGCAAGGAAGTGTAAAGAAAATGTTTCCACCGAAATTGAAGATCAAGGCAGTCTGTGTCCGGTTCTCAAATCTAGTAATACTAAATACTGTTTCTTCGCAAGTTCGCACTGCAGTGTGTGCTTGTTTCGAAACCTGAGTGATTTAAATTTTAATATGAATAAGAGACAGGGGACTTTGTTTAATTTTGGTGTTAAGAAATCTCGTATTGAAGGTGTTTGTGACGCAACAAGTAGTGATTCATCCACCTCAAGCCTACATAGCGATCACCAGGATGTACAAAATGAAGGGAAAACCACCAGCACACAGAAGAAAAAGTCTGCATCCATTCGTAAGTACATGGACAGCTACTTAAAATTTGGTTTCATACAATGCCCTAACACTGACCAATTGCCACGACCTCAATGTGTCATTTGTGCTACTGTTCTGGGAAATGAAGCTATGAAGCCATCGCGACTTACCCGACATCTCAACACAAGACATTCCGATCTAGTCAAGAAACCCATTGAATTCTCTGTGCGTAAAAAAGATGCAGTTAAAACAGAAAAGAAAATTATTTACCAAGCTTCAACCACTGACCCTTCACTTGCATGAACTTTAACAAAACTGTAAAGGTATTTACGAGTAAATTTGTTTGGGACTGGGCCCTCGACTTATAAAAAAAGAACTTACTGGGCCGCGGTCTCATAAAGGTTGAGAACCACTGCTTTATATAGTGATAATTACCACCACCACTCCATATTACAGGACGAGCTGTCATCCGGGGTCAAACCTGGCCCTAGGGCACATAATGTAATACCTACATGGAAAATACATCTGAATTATAATTAAGTACTTTAGTACTCCCCTCAAGATGTATGCTGTTGGCAGAATGGTCGTCTTATGCAGTTCCACTCAGGATTGTTTACAGCATGTAATATACCTGATGTTTTTATCCAGACGCACATGTGATCACTGGCCTTCTACCTTCATTTTCGCTCTTGCACATAAGCTACCTCACTCAAAATCAGCCTCGTTACTGAGCCGAGGCAGCTTACTGCATATAGCGATGGACTACGGGCTGGACGGCCAGGGTTCGATTCACAGCAGGCGCAAGAGATTTTTTGCCACTCTACAGCGTCCAGACCGGCTCTGGGGCCCACCCAAGATCTTTACCTAGGGTAAAGTGGCCGGGGTTTGAAGCTGACCACTCCCATTTTGTGCCGAGGTCAAGAATGGTGGAGCTGTATCGCCATTCCCCCTTACGTCTTCATGGCGTGTTGCGTAATTAATTGAACACAGGGACAACTGCACTTTGCCTTATTATCATAATCATCGTCATCAGCACATCTCTCATTGCAACTGCAGCGAGCAGTATACACATAATTGAATAATACATCTATTTCTCAGTTTTTCTTCGTTATTTCGACTCTCGTTCTATCTCTGTGATGCATAAAGCGATCTGTGTGCGACGCCGTGGCTGTAAATAATGGAAATGAAGTGTTCTGTCACATTCTTTCGTTTCTAGACCCATGATTTTAGTATAAGTAGGAATAAATCATTACTGGTTCCTTCCAGTGCACCAGCATCAAAGTAAGTTAGAAAGTTACACTACAAAGATTGTGTTATAAAATAAAGTGATTTTATTGACGTAGTACTGTTGCCCCAGGGACAAAGAAGGGGCTCGTTCACTAGGAGACAAACTCGTTATGTAGTGCTGCAGTAGTTCTGAACCTTTTTTGCTTGTGGACAACTTCTGAGTTTCATTCACTTCTGTGGCCCCACCCCTCATATTGTATAATTATAATATGTATATGTAATATTTATAACAAATATGTATTTTCTCAAGTGCACTTTTATTTATAACATTATTTGTTTATAATATAAGGAATATTAATTAATTAATTTTTAGAATTTATGACCGCCCTATTTCTGAATTTGTTAAAGACGTGGAAAATTGTGGAAATCAGTTATTTTCGAAGTCTTTCCACTTGAAATAAATACAAAACTGCTGTAATCAATCAACAAAATTATTCTTTTATAGAGGAGAGGGTATTCAGTTTCTATTGAAAGCTAATAATTTGTTTGTAATGAAAGTTCAAGTTAATATGAAGTTGTCGAAAAATAGTAGCTGGAGTTTGTAACTTACCTCAAACGTAGGGAACTGCCACAATGATAGAACTTGCGCAGAAAAATGTTTTCTTCCTAACACTCCGAATAGTGTACTGAAGAACACCACAGATTTACTGGAAAGGCGGCGGTAAAACTCATAAGAGGAATGGGAGATATGTAGGAAAATAAAGGATCATTTTTCCAGTTAACCATTTCGTTAGGGCTTTACCCTCCCCCTAGAAGGCGAGTACCCGTTTACTAGTACTTGAAATTACCAGATCTGAGGTTGTGGTTTAAGTACAATAGGTTCTGTCCCTTCTGTGTAAGGTATACAAAAACGAGGATACTGAGTTACTGTGTTATTATATTGTCACGTGTCTTGGTTACATAGCTAATAATTAATGGGCTCTGGATTAGATGAATCGGTTGGTTGCCGTGGATATTGGTTTTCAGTCACTTAAAGTTACATTGTAAAAAAAAAAGTAAAGCTATCCCTGTACCAGGCCGTGAAGGCCCATAGGGTTGTGAGACGTTGAGGGTCCCACATTATCTAGACAATCGGCTCGAAGATGGCGGTAAGGTCAGCCTTACGCGCCGGCCGCTCTTTGCTCCCTAGGAAAATTAATTAATTAATTCCTGGCACTCATTTCTGTTAGAGGCTGAGTCTACCCCAGGGCCACAGTGCGGCTGGAAGGATTAGGTCAATTGAAAAAAAAAATCCAATGACCTCATCGGGACTTGAACCCGCGACCTTCATGCTTGTAGCAACCAACTACGCTACCGCGTGCCCCAAAGTTACATTGCGTTTATCAAAACCCTAGTAACCGAAGTTCTGTAGTTGCCTGCGTTACCTATGAAATGTGTTTACCGAGCCGTTGCCTAGCTATACATGTTACAATATGTACTGACCATTTGGCATTCTTATTTCCTTTTACTTATATTGTATATTGTTAATAATTTAATTTTAGAAATAAAATTTTCGTGGCCCACTTAACAGTTTCCTTCGCCCCCCATTTATCCGGCTTTTGCCTGTGGCCCTTCCGAAACACGGCGCTGCCCCCTGCGGGGGGGATATGACCTCCGTTGAGAACCACTGATGTAGAGGAAAGGTGCCGCGTGTGGAGTACACTCCTAATATGACCATTATGTCGAAATACTTCAGTGAACTGCCAGGTAGACGCTTAGGTGAAGAGAGCTTGAGGCCCAGTAGTTCTTTTTCACTTCAGATTGTTGTTGTTACACTGGTTTTCAACTTCGCCGCTAATTCTGGTGACAAATACTGTAGTGGGCGACAGTATAATTTTGCACAGGGAAGAAACGGAGTGTATGCAGAATGCTCAGATGCAGAAAATGGCTTGTTTGCGTGTTAGTTCAGCAAATAAATTGAATAGGAAGTTTAACAAACGTGTTACTCAGTTTAAAGTAGTATGGAGTTCCATAACAGGAGAAGATATATTTGTTCATAGTGGTTTTCCATATTAGGTACCAACCCCATTGAAATTATACGTGCGAGGCTGATGTATCCGAGGCGACTGATGGTTTGTGCTGGGTCTGTATCTGTTTCGGGTGAGAAGAGGCAAGAGTAAACGTAGTGTAATTCGGTATTAATGTCTCGAAATGGGAGAGCCAGTGTTCCACTCTCCCGAGTTCTTGCGCCCTATCTCACACTCGATACGCGCCTAGGGGATGCTGGGGGAAGCCACATATAAACTTGTGTAATGTATTGAATAGACTCGCTAGTAAGCTTGGTATACTGAACTGCCTAATCTAAAGAACAAATTTTCATGCAGAAATTGTTGGTAGGTAGTGTGTGTAGGGTCTTTTGGCGCCCCGGCACCCTATATTAGACCTAAGTACCATATTTTTATTTATTCGTTAGCACAAGGCGTGTTGAAATGTTAATGGAAAACTGTTAGAATCAGATTTCGCTAAAAAAAAAACCTACCTAACTTTAAGTAACTTTAAAAGTTCTGGAAAACCAGTTAGATTTATACGAATACACCAAATTTGATGAAATAACAATTTGTACTGAGCGGTGCTGCTATCTAAAGGAAATATTTTTAGGTTGCCAATAAAATCATACGTCGTAAAAATATCTGACTTACCTCGTTCTTCAGTTTCTTTAGGTCAACTTCACCAGCTGTAATGTGTTGGCGGTTGAGTGATTTGGCCTTCAGGTGCAAAGCAAACACTATTGTATTTATCATCAGCAGCAGCAGCATAACAGCCCTTTTTGAGTCATAGCCTTCCAAATTGCATCCGGCTTCCACTTCGGATTCCATGACAGTTTTTATTACAGAGCAAGGCCCTCAGCCCTGCGTCCAACCCCTAACTTTGAGGACGAGTTCCCTGTATTTATTTCCCCCAGTGAAAGGGTGGCCAAGTTATACTCCCAGGCATCGGGTTCCCTTTTCATCACCTTCTACGGCTCGCAGGGCTACGTTTGAGGTATTCGAACCCGCCTCCACACGGGGTTATAGTAGTTACAGCTGTAGTAACGGCTGTTATTTCGACATAACCGCTGTACCTTCAGTTCTTTGCCATATATGTTGGTTGGGTGGATAACGAGANCGTTAGAGACTATTGTTGGGCGGGAAGTGCCCTTTATAATTTGGCTCAGAGGCCTCCTTGAAGCATGAGGTTCTTTTACATGCCGTAAAGCAACGACACAGCTTGAAGTCCCTCCCGGAGGACTTGTTCCCTGAATTTTTCCGCCCTTAAAAATTCCACGACCTCCGCCGGGTTTGGACCCGCATACCTTGAGTCATGAGGTGGGGAAGGTTACCCCTAGACTACGGAGGCTGCTATGCATGTCTCACAGTCACTGTACTGTTTGGTACTGCGAATGTCTCGGGTTCTGTTCTCGTTAAAGCCAGTGGCATTAAGCTGAAGTAGCGACAGTATATAGGCAAGAGGGGAGAAGAGTGGAATTTTGAAGTATAGTGTGTATCAGATGTGCCTCCGATTGTGGTAAGTGGACAGCATGTTGTGATGAATCAGGTATTTTCACAGAGCTGTAGAGAATCAGTTTCCCACAGGAAAAGAGAATGAAAAGTTTCGGTGGACCGAACTAATTAAAGTATCGGTGTTTTCGGAGTATACAGTGAACAGAATTTATAAGTAAAATTATTTATTCGAAAGATTTGTGGGTACATTTTGTATTTGAACAAGGCCCTGAACCCGCGGACGTTCGGCTACACGTCGGGCTCGGGGCAAGCGGCAACCGGGTTACATATTTCATCGCCCACAGAGGAGGGTCCATTGACACATACGTTTCACCAGAATACATTTTTACCATATTAAAAAAAAAAAAAGGTAAAGCTATCCCTGTAACAGGACGTGGAGGCCCCCATAAGGTTGTGAAACGTCGAGGCTTCCACATTTTTCTAGAGAGGTTTTCAGCCTTACGCACCGGTCGCCCTTTACCTCAAAGAAGATTCCTGGTACTCATTACTGTTAGAGGCTGAGTCGACCCCAGGGCTATAGTGCGGCTGAAATAATTAGGCCAATTGAAAAATTCAGTGATATTGGAAATCGAAACCGCGACCTTCGGGCATGTAGCATAGTGCCTCAGCCAACTACATTCTCTCGTGCCCAGATTTTTACAATAATGAATTAAAATAAGTAGATTAAGTTTGTAATTTTTTGAGGTTCCCCTTCCTTTGTGGTACCGTAAGACAGTTCGGATTACTGGAAGTGTGGATTACCGAGGTTCCACCGTGTAAACTAAGGTCTGAAGTTTTCACGGCCTTGATTATAGTTTTCATGGTCGTGAAATCATGCAGTCTTCTTCAAGGTGCATATAAAGTGTTCGGAGAATCATGGTACGTCCATCGTGAAGGTCGAAGTCGCTTTTGAATCCTGAACATGGAGTCACCATGTTCCTCCGAAACATTATCCAGCTACACGGGGTCAACCCAGGTGACAGCCATCCAATATGTAGTATTGATAAAGGCATCGAGACGTAACGTTTAAATATGAATATGAAATTACTGAACAACGCGTACAGAATGCCGATATGGTTGTTTCTTTCCCGGTGAGACGCGCAGTTCTGTGTTGTCACTGTCACTGTCTCTTATCCTTGTACTTAACTAATTAAGCAACGTGCCATGAAGGTACTCGTATAGCTGCACCGTTCTTAACCTGAACATCAGATGGAGGTGAGAGGTCAGTTTCATGACCCTGCAAATCTACCCCCAGGGAAACAGCCATCTATCTGTATTCATTGTATAGGTGGCTGAGTGAGCCTCAGCTGGTCTGGAGACGGCGTGGAGAAGAAATATCTCTTGCCTCTGCCGGGAATCGAATCCCGAATCTTCGAACCCGTAGCCTAGTCCCTATACCAACTGAGCTGCTACTAAACAAATTGCGTCACAACAGATTAGGCAGCAGGAGATAACAAGTAACAGGGTGGCCTGTCGAGGCAGCAATCGTGTTGATGTCCGTGTACAGTGCGATGTTACAGTACATTCGTGTGCATGGGTCATGCAGTCGTATCTGCGATTGGCTCTCTGATGTACCTTTTTTTCTTTGATCCGAATGCGTGGATAAACTGGCATCTGTTTGTACGTGCGTACACGTAGGTGCTATGTAATGTGTTTGTAGTTGAGGTTGCCTATGTGAGCATGGACTGAAATTCCGAAGCGAAATATTTTAGTTCTCTAGTATTCTCGTCAGCATTCGACACTTAGCACTAGTTCCAGGTTTAACAAACGACGCTGTCGAGTGCGTCTGCACTTCTGCTTCGTATGCAGAAGGTCCTGGGTTCGAATCTCAGCCCCGAGATCGGCTATCCTGAACTGAGGTTCCGCGTGGTTTCGCAGCTCCACCAAGCAAATTCCGAGATCATTAGCATCACCATCATCATCGGGAAAACAGCCCTTCTGAGCCATAGCCCTCCTTAGAAAATAGTGCCAAAGGTGCCCGGTTTTCACTTCTTTGGATTTTGCAACAGCATTTTTTACAAATCTTGGTCGTCACCCTTGTACCCAACCCCAAACCTGGAGGACCAGGTCCCTTTATTTATATTCCAAAGGAACAGGGTGGCCCAGTTATACCCTCAGGCATTGGGTTCCCTTTTCGTCGCCTCCTACGACTCACAGGAAGGGCTTCGATGGAGGTAATCGAACCCGCCTCCACACGGGGAAAATTCCGTGATAATATCTCAACGCTACGGCAGTTTCTTCTACACCGTCTTCAGTTCATTACTCACTGGTCGTTCCGTGCCATATAATCTTGAGTTACCGATAGCCTCATTAAATAAACTGTAAAGGTAAGAAAGGTAAAGTTGTCCCTGTGCTTAACTAATTAAACACTAGAGAATGGGGGAGTGGATTTATAGCGCCACGTTTTTTTACATTGGCAGTAGCTGGAAGTGAGTGGTGAGCTTCATGCCTCGGCCATTCTACCCCCGGTACCCTTGAATAGGAAACTGGGTGGGCCCCAGAACCGGTCTGGAATAAGTAGAGAAGAGAGAATTATTGACCCTACCGGGACTCGAACTCCCACCCCTCGGTTGTCCAGTCCGTAGTCAGTCGCTGTACCGACGGAGCTATGCCGTCTGCCCATTAAATAAACCATGAATACAAGAAGTAAATATTGTGACGAAATAATCCATTGTTAGGCAACGGCTTGGTGAGCACTGCCTAAAAGCTGGAATAGCAGCAGCAGCGGAAGTAAATTTGCTAGGCAGCGGTTCGGTAGAGTCTGCTTCCGCGGCAACGAATATCAGTAAAATCATTCCCGTGACAACATACAGAATCAGAGGACAATTAACTGTTCGACATGGTAACTTATATTCGGGCCACATGGCAGTTACGAAAGGGAGTTCATTTGTGCAATCAAGCGATCGGTCGGAGATTCTTCAGAGATTCTTGTGAAAGAGCGCAATATGTGAGCTATTCCAATTGACTGTAATTGTAAAGAAGTGCCAATAAACCCAATCATCAAATCCAGACGCATTATTGTTAGTCACGCCAACCCCTTACACGTGACAATATAATATTCCAGTTCAGTTTGAGAAACTCATGGCGATTGCTGTGAAGGATGCGATCGTCTGGACCTACACGGCGTCATAACGCAGAAGTATTCCGGCAGGAGGCAGGTCTGGACCTACACGGCGTCATAACGCAGAAGTATTCCGGCAGGAGGCAGGTCTGGACCTACACGGCGTCATAACGCAGAAGTATTCCGGCAGGAGGCAGGTCTGGACCTACACGGCGTCATAACGCAGAAGTATTCCGGCAGGAGGCAGGTCTGGACCTACACGGCGTCATAACGCAGAAGTATTCCGGCAGGAGGCAGGTCTGGACCTACACGGCGTCATAACGCAGAAGTATTCCGGCAGGAGGCAGGTCTGGACCTACACGGCGTCATAACGCGGAAGTATTCCGGCAGGAGGCAGTTCGTGAGCTTCAAGTTGAACGAACAAGACAGACATCTTTCAGTTAACGATCGTTGGGAAGCGGTTTTCTGCTGGGACGTTCCCTCATCAGACTGAACGTGAAATATCGGTTGGAGGCTGGAGCGTTGCCATGGTGAAGAACTCTTTTGTCATCTTCCCAGGCTGTTCTTTATGTGATCGCCCTTCATAGTACCCCACAGTACTTGCCAGTGATCGTGTAAACTTACGTGGTTGATGAGACAGTGGTCATAATCTGGGCCAGTAGATTTCATGGGATCCTTGAGCTGCCGCCCCATGACATTCTATTTGGTTTCCGGAGCCAAGTGGCTGCAGATAACATTGCTTTCACCCTGTTTCAGAGGCGCAGAATTTTCACGTCAGTTCTAAACGCTTTCTGTCGTTACTTTAACGACGCCATCATTAGTTCAAAGTGTGCTATATAGCGTCGACTGTTGGGATGAGTAATGAACGATGAATTGGCAGGGATGGGGAAGAAAGCAGATATCACATGTATCAAGGAACTGTCCAGGAATTTAGCCGGAGAACTGAGGAAAACCACTAAAAGCCTCGCGATAGTCGGTGCCTCGACAGACATTCTAACCGGGTACCTCCCGAACACAAATCACCGGCAGTTTGCTACTTCAGTAGGGTCTGCATATCGAGGGGCTACGGGGGCTGGACGCGAATTCGATTCCCGATGGGGTCATTGGATTTTTCAGTTGGTCGAATCATTCCAGCCGCACTATGGCCCTGGGGCCAACTCATCCTCTAACAGACATGAGTACCAGGAATCTTCCTGGGGGTAAAGGACGGCCTGCCGGCGCGTAAAGCTGACAGCCTCACCGCCATCTGTGAGCCGATTTTCTAGAAACTGTGGGAGCCTCGACCTCTCACAACCCTATAGTCCTTCACGACCTGTTACAGGGATGGCTCTATACATTTCTCTTCCCCTCCTTTACACGCGCCATTATGTCACCCCATGGCCATCTGCTGAACAGTACTAATTATGAAAGTATTAATATTTTGTACGTTTACTTTTTCTTCTTTTAAATACATTTAGGAAATTTGTTTATGAAGTAACAGAAACCTTGCACAATCTTTTTCCCTCTAGCCTTAAGAGCTCTGTAACTGACTTTGGGTATTCTTTTTTGCTGTTCTCAGTCAAAATGTCCATCAATGTCACAACACAACTACAACAAGGTCAGTGTCTAGTTTGGCTCTGCTACATATTTCGGCTATTAAAAGCCATCATCAGGCAAATACATGGCTAACATATATACACCACTGAACTGCAGTACTAATAAAATTGGATACAATAATAATAATTATATTAAAATACTTGGCGTAAAAATACAATAAATTAGATTATATAAAACAAAAGTATAAAACAAGAATAAAATTCTTCTATTGATGCTTTAGATCATCGAGTCAGTCGTTGGTTTTGTGATTTTGTTGTGTTCCTACGGACAAATTGGAGTATTCTGTATTTTGTATATATATAACAAACTGTTATTGGAGGCTCGTGATGTAGATATAGTAATATTACTGTTAATCTGAAGATGATATGAAAGTGATAGTATTAAATTTTGTTATAATCAACAATTGATTTTGGTATTATTACTTACTGTTTAGTCGGTGCCTCATCTTACAAAGTGTTGTCCGTTCTGTAGGGAATGTAAACAACGACCGATTTGGTGATGTATGTTAAAAGTCAATGCAGGGGAGGGGGGAGGTAGAGATAAGGTGTATGCGGAAGTGGTGGAAATGGGGGAGGGGTATGACTGTATATTATGTTTTGTATGTATCAATGATTACATCATATATAGGGTTAAACATTTCGGTAAAATTATCATTGAGTTGCAAATTCAGTTTGCTGATTTCGTAAATGTGAAATCTTTCATATGTATCCAAGGTTCGGCCTTTCTTGCCGATATATAGAACTTCTAATGTTTTGTCTGTCGTACTATATTCATGTGTGGTCCAATATATGTTGAGCAAATTGACCTTGATATAGTTGTGTTGTGATGGTTTTAATAAAGAAGTTGTATATTATAACACAACAGGATGCATGAAATGAAAAAAAAAAATCCATGAGTGTTGTCCTTCGGTTCTCGTACAGTTTAGACTCTTGGTGTTTTGACAGAAACTGTGAAGCTCCTCTTTGCCTTTCTTTTTCCACTGGGATTTAAGTTCTACCACTGGTCATAGTAGTTGACTAACTCTCTCCCTTCTTAGATTGATTGATTGCTTTGCCTCCGAGTCAGTTCTCTCATTAACTTCAACTCCACAGTGCCCTGGGATCCAGTAAAACTGGATTTGTCCCCCTCGCGATTCAAATCTGTTTTGTCTTTAAGCATCTGAGTAATGTGCGACGTGTTGTTCATTGTGGATGTGTTACTAATTCATTTTAGCACGATTTCCGAGCCCGAGAAAATCGCGAAATTTTGCTCCGAGATCATTTTATCAATGATTTCTAGTGTTCCACCAATTTCTAATGCTTCCGCTGTAGAAGTGGACGCTATCTTAGCTATCTTGAATGTCCAGCTAGTACGATCACTTACTCGTATATCTATCGATGCGAATCCTACGAGTGGCTTATCCTCCATTTTTGAGCCGTCCGTGGCGAAACATTTACCGGTGCTCATTTTTTTGTTGGATTTTTTTTTGGGGGGGGGTTGTTCCTCGTTGTGAACCTCTGCTTGCTTTATTTGACTTCCTTCGTCGAAAAATACCCCGGATTCTTAGAAGAGGCTGTCGTGTGTGTAGTTGAAGGCAAGAGGACAATTCCATATTGATTTAAATGCCCGAGAGGGGTTACCTCTTTGTAATATCCGCTGATGAGTGGTTGTTCGTTTTCTCTTCTCCCAGGATTGTCAACTAGAGCTGATAATTCTTCCAGCAGCTGGATCATTGGGTGATTGCTTGACGTATAACAGCTGGACACCGTAGTTCCTTCCCATCTGTTTGGACCTACAAAAAGATTGGCATTTCATTGGCTTCTGTTAGTGTTATATTGGTCGGGGTGTCCAGTGCTCGGCGTATTGGCCTATATTATATCTTCTCAGGCTTCTGTAGTTGTTTCTTATTAACTTTATGGAAGCTGGACTGTGCTGCTACCTAGTGATACACATAGAAAACTATTACGTCAACTACAGCTGTATTACTTCCATTTGTGACCTATACTGACTTCCTCGTGTATATTATTCCAGCATTTGCCTAGAGAGGCTGAGGAAAACTATGACAAAAACTCAGGGTGAGGGGGATTGCTGCCGAGATTCGAGTCAAGAGCCATACTGCAACGGCCTTGGTCGGCTGATCGATTGTCAGCTTTTCAAGTAAAACCCTGCTCTGTATTCTGCACGAATTTGTTTATTATGAGATTGCAGGATGTCAGGATTGTGAATATTAAGATTTCGGGCACTTGGAATGTGATGCCGTTTACTCTGGTAGATACAAGTTGGCGTTTCGAAGTTACCTGCTGCCCCTGACTTCAGGGTGGGTATCTTAATACTTTGTTAGTTTGATCGTTTTCTGCACTGTGTCGATTACTGAAGTGAAATGGCTCCGTGTGCTAATATTGTTAGTGGCGAGGTGGGGGCGTCGGAGGAAGCGCCGCTTCTGTGTTTTCTGTAAGTGCTTATAGGCTCTGAAGAAAATCAGGAGTCTTGTGCGTGAGAGTCAGTTTTGTCGGTAGGAGTTCGAAGCGTGAAACTTTCCGCGCAGATCACCAGTTGTTAACGATTGTACCTGGATGTTAGGTAGATAATTCGTTCTTTTTAAGCTGCAGTCCCCGTTTCTGTGGCCACAAATGGTACTGCAGTGAAACTTGATAATCGTCGCTATTCTGTATGAACACAGGAGACCGGAAAGCTTTACTCTCGACAGATACGCAACGGAGTGCGCACATGAACAGCAGCGCGGCTTGCTGGCGTGTTGCAGTTCTCTACAGTAGTGCTTCGCTATTCAGTTCGACGATGAAACCGCTTTTAAAATACTTATGTGTGAAGCTAAATAGCTAAAGCACAAATGCCGAAGGATAATAGTAAGTAAAGTTTATGAAATCAACATGTTATATAACTGTACATGTTTCGAACTTTTCTCCACGTCGTCACAATCGTCTCTGGGGCCCCCACCCAGCCTTCTGTCCAATGGGTACCGGGGCTGTTTTCACGGTGGTAAAGCGGCAGGAGCGTGAAGCTCATTACTTACCTCCATCTAGTGCCGAGGTTAAGAATGGTGTTGCTGTGCCTCCATTCCCACATATGTGTTCATGGCATAGTGCTCAAATAATTAAGCACAGGAACAATTTTACCTTTACCAACATATTTAGAGATAAAAATAACATTTCATGCACACGAAAAATGAAGCTTTAAAAAATAATATACCACGTATTTGTAGTACGAAGTGTTTTTTTCTTTTCTGGTTGTATTGGAAAGTTGAATTCTCAAGTCTGGAGCTGCACTGTCTCTGTTTATGTATTTTGTTTTTGTTGCTACGGAATTCGAGAATCCAGTTCCCCACATATTTGTGCTGGCAGAAGGTATGAGCTGACGAATTTCACGTCTTGATAAAAGAAACCTTCCTCTGAGGCAGAAACACGTTTTATTTTATTGATTTCTTCCTTTGAAAGTGACCCCCAATCCAAAGAGGCTGCAAATGCAAATTATTTTAAATTAATTTTATAATAATAATATTTAAATAATTTTTATGTTTTAATGAAACTTTCGTACGAAACCCCAGTTTTCACTTCACGGAACCCCGGATTTTTGCGGAACACTGCTACAGAGTTTGTGTGTGGTTTACAATTTGTGTACGCCTTTGCAGTGCTACGTCTTATTTCTGATATTCCCACTTTTTCAGTTGCTTTATGTGTGTATGACGTTACAACGTACGCTGTTCAGTGTTGGGCAGGAACCACGTTCAACTAAAACAGATGGAACGGATTTCGAAACATAAGCCACATTGTGAATGAAAACAGAAGTTAAGTGGCGAAGTACAGAGTTTTTCCAAAAAACGTTATAAATGTTGAGGTTATGTTGTGGTCTGCTGGAGCATGTAGCCATCCTCCGGGTTCAAATACTGATGATGGAAGCAGCATGTTTCGCCGAAAAGTTTGGTATGAGTAAGAAGACTATACGATCTCCCAGTCCAAAAGGCCAAAAGTTCAATATTGATCAGCGTTCCTGGCTACAGATCCAGATGTCCGGGTTCGATTCCCGGCGCTACCAAATTTTTTCCGGAGAAGTAGTGGGTCTGGAATGGGGTCCACTCAGTCTCGTGATGATAATTGAGGAGCTATTTCAAGGAAATAGTGGCTCCGGTCTAGAAAACCACAATTAACGGCCGTAGGAATTCGTTGCGCTGACCAAGCGACACTCTCTATCCGCAAAAGTTGGTACTAAACTTCGCCGACAAGCGGCGCTCGCTCGGTCGGTATAGTTAGCTTGCGGACTAAAATCACGGAGTTTGTTTTGATTCATAGTACTGTTGCTCCCTCTGGAGTATAGGGCATCCGTGAAACGCTTTGTCTCACTTCAGGTTCTCAATCTTTAGACAATCGTTGGGACTACTTGGACGGGGGATCAGCCCGTCGCAAGGCCGCTTGCTCCACAGCACAACACGAACACAGAGTTAACGCAAACATGCATGCCTCGAATGGGATTCGGATCCACCATCCCATTGTTCGTGCGGGCGAAGACAGTTAGTTCATGCCTTAGACCGCGCGACCATTGTGATCGGCAAAAGTTCAATATATTTTTTTAATTCATTCGTCTCTGTTCTGCTTATTAGCAGACTCATGGTTTTTGCTCACGAAGAAAATAAACAGTAGCCATAAGGCGCTGTATGCTCACATATGTGTTCTTCACGGTCTATACTGACATTGTAGATAGAGCCAGACTATTTTTCCTTGCACTTTCGTTAAAGGCGCCAATTGCATGAACGTGTCTGAATGCGAGAAGCCCTGTCGGGGCATGCCGTCACTGTTCCAGGCGGCAGAACCGTTTTCCGACGTACGTGTGTTGGGTGTAATGTAGTTCAGTGCCGAGCACAGATGCACGTACGCACACGGGATCGTGTGAAGAACGAAAAACAATTAAACCCCCTTTTCAGTATTTAAATAAAAATAAAAAACGACAAGTTTGGCCTAGCGGTAACGTTGTACACTTCTATTCGGCAAGTGCTCGGTTCGAATCTCGGCCAGGCTATCCGCCTGAGATTTTTAAGTTGTTTTCCTCGGGTCCGACCCTATAATTGCCGAGATTGTGTCCGAATTATGGTGCGACACCTTCCTGTTCATTACTCGTCTGTCGTGTCATTAAATTATACAGGGTGTCCCAGGAGGAAAGCTCAATATTCTGGGAGGTCATAGTGTCGGTCATTCTAAGCAAGAAAGTGTATATGTACATGTGTCATATTCCGAACGGTCCCAGAGATAGAGCTACGAGTATTTCACTATACAATACAATGTACAGACGAGCAACACGCCATGTCCTCACACGAGTTGCTAAGTGCATTGATGTTGACGGTGGAATTCTCGAAAATGTATTATACTAGGTAAACTGTACCAACTTTATCACTTGAACAATAAATACCGGTATTAGAAACAGTACATAACTTCTCTTTTGTAATCAACAGTTTTGAACCTGCACAGTGAAATAGCTCTGTCTCGGAAACAGTTCGGAATAGGACACATGTACATATACTATTTTGCTTAGAATGACCGATACTATGACCTTCTAGAATACTGACCTTTCCTCCTGGGACACTTTGTATTTTCTGCGATACTGGAGCCTTCGTACAGTTAAAAAACAGAAATACATAACGTTTTGTCTGGGCCCAGGTCAAACACTTCGGAACGGTCCATTTTTCCCAATTTACATGGTAGTGATAAATGACACAGTATCACATTTTATTGTTTAGACCCACCGCACCGCATCCCAGCCTCTGGGCTGTATCATGAGGCGTGCTGGCTGGATTTGTTTCAGGAGCAGAAATTTCCATCTGTCGACTGCACGGTGGATTGTTTTTCGAGCCGATTGTAGTCACATCGTGTGCACCTGTTCCCTGGTGCACGGATGAATACCGTTCTTACTTACAGAAGAGTCACCCCACGGAAGAGAACTTGATAAGCTTCAAAACACCTCAGCGCTGAGGCTTAGCTGCTTGTCGCACGGGAAGCCGAGGCCTTTGTCCCCAGCCTCTCGCGGTGATACGTTATCTCTCGTGTTGACTAAACTAGGCGCATGTCACATGCAGTTGCATTTTCGGGAATGGGCCGCTTTGAGTACTAAGGGGCTTTCCGACATTTCGGGAAAGCTTGCAGTGGATATTTCGGAGTTCCGAGGTAATATGCTACAAGCCGGAAGGTCGCGGGTTCGATACCCGATGAGGTCATTAGATTTTTCAATTGACCTAATCCTGTCAGCCGACTGTGGCCCTAGAATCGATTTAGCCTCTAACAGAAATGAGTAAGAAGAGTCTTCCTGGGGGTAAAGGGGACCTGCCGGGGCGTAAGGCTGACAGTCTCACCGCCATCTGTGAGCCGATTGTCTGGAAAGTGTGGGAGCCTCGACGTCTCACAACCCTATGTGCCTCCACGGACTGTTACAGGGAGTACCGGGTACCGAGGGCTCTTTCCCCGGCGATAAAGCGGCCGGGCCATGAAGCTGACCACTTACCTCCATCTAGTGCCGAGGTCAGGAAAACGTCCTATACATCCACTTCCCCGTACACCTTAATGGCGTAGTGCTTAATTAAGTTGGTTATGTGGACAGGACAGTGCCTTCTTCAGAGGATTTTCTGACTCTTTTTGAAGAGTCATGTGAAGACTGTGGATTATCTGGGTTTATGAGCTTTGTCCACAGTCTAATATATGCCGAAAACGACACGTTTCGGAAGCTGGTTCGGTTTCCATCTTCAGGTTGAAAAGATGAGGCATTCGGTTGGGGCCGATAGGAAGAACGAATCTCTTTGGACTAGACAGTAGCTGCGCTTGATCGTCACTGCAGGCACAGGAGGGAGACTCATTTCTAAAGCGTTTTGATATGCCTGCTTTAGACATTCGATACCAGACTAATTCATTGAACGGCGTGGGAGATAAAACATGTGGACGGAAGGACGGATACATTTCATTCAAATAACGTGCATATGGTAATTTTACGTGTATGTTAGCCGGTTTTACTGAGCAGCCATTTTTATAAAGGACGTAGAACTTCAGTTACAGCAAGTTGTGAGCCGTTCCCAAATTCCCCAAAGCCTCCAGCGTTGCGTCAGATCCCCGAGCGCGTGGCTTGAAGTCTGTATTGGCGCATACNCGGGGGGGGGGGGGGGGGTTCTGCAGGGCCATCTTTAATACGGCGCCCCGGTAACAGGGATAGACAAACCGTCTCAAT
Source organism: Cryptotermes secundus (assembly GCF_002891405.2). Classification (NCBI taxonomy): domain Eukaryota; kingdom Metazoa; phylum Arthropoda; class Insecta; order Blattodea; family Kalotermitidae; genus Cryptotermes; species Cryptotermes secundus. Next base: position 391,145 of record NW_019727111.1, on the reverse strand, counting down.
CTCTTTCCTTCCATACAGACACTTTCAGAAAACGTACAGGAGGCGGTGTAGCGACAGGTTACGGGCTGGACGGCACAGAATTCTCTTCACGTCATCTAGATCGGTTCTGGGTCCCGACCCACCTAGCCTCGTATCCATTGCATACCGGGGATAAAGCGGACGGAGCGTGAAGCTGACACTCAACTCCAGCTAGTGGACCTACACATCTACTTCCCCATAGACCTTCATGGCGTAGTGTCTAAATGAGCACGGACAGCTTGCCTATTGCAGGACTTGCCTATTGCTCAGCGACTGGCTGGACAGCCCCGGTTGGATTCCTGGCAGGGACAAGATTTTTTTTCTACTCCACGGGGTCCAGACCGACTCTGAGGCCCACCCAGCCTCCCATCGAATGGGTACCCGGGACTCTACCCGCGGGGTTAAAGCGGCAAGAGCGTGAAACCGAGCGCTCACCTCCATCTAGTGCCGAGGTCAAGATCGGTGCAGCTATACCTAAACTCCCCCATATGTCTTGATGGTAAGCACACGGACGACTTTGCGTTTTCTAATTGTGATTCCTTAGTGTAAAGAGGACTTACTCCTCTGCTAGCGGCCTCCGTAGACTAGGGGTAACGTTCTCACCTCGTGACTCAAGGTACGCGGGTTCAAACTCCGCGGAGGTCGTGGAATTTTTAAGAGCGGAAAAATTCAGGGAGGGAGGGACTTTAAGCTGTGGGTCCCGTGTCGTAGCTTTACAGCACGTAAAAGAACCTCATGTCCCAAGGGGACCACTGAGCCAAATTCAGGACATTTCCCGCTCAACGCCTCTGGTAGATGGGGGAAGCATCGAGATACCGCTGAGCCAGTAGAGGCCGAACTCGCTGGCTGAGTCGGGACTGGTGGCACGCTCCAGTACCGGTAGGGAATAGAGACTGGTAGAATATCATAAGGGGACGCACAATGGACCAACAGTTGGTCTAAGTGCATGGGGAAACCCACCCTCTTCAATACAATACAATACAATACAATACAATACTCCTCTGCTGCTCCACCATGTAGATTTCGATAATTCGAAGTGTGTTGAAAGGCTTCTCTCTGTTATTTATATTCTTTATTCATTCCTGTTGTGTACCTTTTAACAGTGTATGTTAGTGTACGCAAGCACCCCAGTGACAAAACAGGACGCGCCGGTAAAAAGGAACGCGACAGATTCGAACAAAATAAACGTCGACTTTCAACACATTTCAGGTTACCAGCTGACAGACAGGAGGATGCAACGAACAACAGGAAATAAGTCCACATGTACACTCCGGCTTCACAATTCATGGCATTTCCATGTTTTGAATACGAACTGTGAAATCGTTTAAACCTCGTTAAAGTTCTTCATGCATTAGATAATGAACTGAAAAAAAAACCATTTCAGACTGAGGATGGCTGAATAGCAAAACAGATATTCTGGAATCAGTCATTTATTGATTAAATTGCCGTATTGTATCAGGTGGCTTCTTATTCAGTAACTTGGATTTATACACTGTTCCCATAGGAATCATACGATATTACGTTTATTGCACGTCAAAGTGGAGCGCTCTGTTTGGCCGGCCCTCTGTGCGTCTGTCTTGTGTTTAGTATTCAGCTGCCTGCTGGGAGCGCGATCGTAAAAATGCCCCNAAACCCCTTTCCCCAAGTACAGCTCGGCACTGTGGTTGCAGAATTCTTGTTCTGCTTACGATTTTTATTTTCCTATTCATTTCTTGGAGGTCCCAGTCACGTTCTGAAATCCATGTCGAAACGTTTCTCAGCGTCCTCTTGCAACCGCTTGGGTGCTTAAAGCCAGGATGCTCACCTTGGAGCCTTCCGTCCAATCCCGAGCGATTTCATACGAGATCGTGGTGAAAGAAGTGGCTTTGGAGCGGGCTTTCCTCGGTTTCCACCGTTGCTCCCTACTCGCAGTATCCTTGGGCTTCACAGCTCAAGCGTTTAGTCGCTGGCTTATCACCACATCTGCCCAGGTTGATCCCGGGTCAGGTCATGTGGGATTTGTCGTGAATATAGTATAGCATGCCAACGGACTGTCTCCGTGTTCGTCTGTTTCCCCTGCCAATTGTCATTCCGCCAGCTGCTACACATCCAGTAATCATCTTGTCTTCGACGCTGTACGAGGTGGTATCGGAAAGTTCCCAGACTGTTGTTGTAATTGCCTCGGTGAAAGAAGATGAGAGGGGAGGCCAGACACCAGGCACGGCTTACAGATTTAAGTAAATAATATTGTGGTAGCAGCATCTGAAAATTCAAATCCGTTATTACCAAAGGCTGCCAGTATGCACGACGTTGAGCCAGTTCTGGCCGCCTCTCATCCTCACAACCTGTCTCCGTAAGATCCTTCTCAGTTTTGTCGTCGAGTCTACATTTGGTAGGATCTGAGGTTCTCATATCACAGCGGTGATATGAAGGGTTTTATCTTGTCGAATATAATGCCTTGTATTCCGGTGAAGAGGCCTGAAGATGGAGGCGACATGTTTCTCCGAAACCTCGGTTTTCACAGGAATGCACGGCGGTATAATCTAGAGGACAGGACACTTCAATATAATTTTTGGTCTCAGAAGTGGTTTAAGTCCTCACCAAATTTCTGCGTGACTTCTTTTTCTCCCCCACTTAGTCGTATGTGTAGGCCATGTAAGCCTTCAGATTTCCGTATTGTCACAACACTCGGTGACCTGCGTAAATCACAAGTCCAAGTTGATAAGAATGAGATATTGCGTACTGTTTCTAATACCGGTATGTATTTTTCAAGTGACAAAATTGGTACAGTTCATTCACTGATGGTGCTGATTCCTTCTTGAGAAGCCACCAATTGTGCAGCTACTCAAGAATTTTCCAGCATTTTATGGAACCCTAATGTTCATTACTGTGTCCATAAGAGCCCTCCACTAGTCCCTATCCTGAGCCAGATCAGTGCAGTCCATACCATCCCATCTCATCTCTCTTAAGATCCATTTTAATGTTTATCCAGTATAATACATTTTCGAAAATTCCAGCGTCAACATCAATTCACTTTGCAACTCGTGTGAGGACATGGCGTGTCGCTCGTCTTTACAGGGTACAGTACAGTACTGTACAGTGAAATAGCTCTATCTCTGGGACCGTTCGGAATGACACATATACACTTTCTTGCTTAGAATTACCGATACCATGACCTCCCAGAATATTGAGCTTTGCATCTGGGACACTCTGTGTAGGGTGCGGGAACAAGCAGCCTACTTCAACGCGCACCATCAATGTTCATTCTTTTCCTGACCCGACTGTAGCACAGTGGATGCATGCCACTGGCGCAGATGTATCCAGTGGTATCCATGGTAACCTCGAACAAAGGAAAAAGAGGGGAAGAGAGTGGTGTTGTGGAACTTTGCGTGTATCCTAGATACGTTCCTTGTAGTATGGTGACCAGTAGACGTGGCAGGGTGCCAGAATTCGGGAAGTGAACCCAGGAACTGGATTCGAAGGTTATGGGGGAATTTGAGTTAATCGTCGAAGGGACAAGAAGGGGTTTATATGTAGAAGTAGGACAATTTGTACCGTTTATGGAGAGAAAGGGTGTGATCTGTATTCGCCCTCCAAGACATTTTCGAGGGAATATTATAGCTTCTTTATCTTCGCACTGTTAATTTTATCATTTCTGCGCAGTTTTCAGTTTGAGGTCTTCGCGATAGGCACAGCGAAGACTAATATATTGTGGAATTTGACGCCGTATGATCCAGTACAACTTCGATGACGTTTCGGTAGAGTAGACAGTACGGTCCTCCGAAACGACGGTGAACTTCTGAAAGACTAGTAAAAACGACACCACACGCTGTGGAGGAAACACGCAAACCAGAGGCATATGGCAGTCATAACTGAAAAGTAGGCCACGCACATGAGGGGCAAGATGCCGAGACAAAACACCCTGGACAGACATACATTTATGAACAATGGACGACAGCCCGTGTGAGGTGAAATAATATGCACCAAAATAACTTTGAAGGATTTTATCTGGTTTTACCTTCAAAAGAGGACTACTGCGTATGATTTTAACACGGACTAAGACAGTGTAACAGTTTTAACATAATTTAACAAAATATTTGTAACATATCAAGACACCTGAAGACGGAACATGTAGTGTCAAAGTGTATAATGTTAAAGTAAAATTAAAATTAAGTATTGAGTAAAAAAGCGTTGCAATGTTGAAGGACGATAAATAATTGACGTTAAGCTGAACAGTTGCAACGGGATGCTGAAATACAGAATCATTCTGTTAGACTACTCGGTGTTACAAAGTAATGATCTTGCATTTTCACAGTGATGTACGTACTTGTAAATACGTTTTTAATAATTTTGCGAGTAAATTACGGTGAAAAGGTCAGAAGATACAGAGAACCCTCAATTACCTCTGGGCCGCGTTTCATAATTGTGGAGCTTATGGCTACTTAGAAAAATCCATTAACGTTACGAGGATGGAGGTCACAGCTTCCCCGTAATAGGCGCCTGCTTTATGGCAATTAGCATAAAGTTTCATGTTAACTGTACACTGAACGCATATCTGCTTAATGTAGAGCTTATTACACAGTGTCTTTATGTAAGATATTTTGATGTCCTTATTGGTAGTGTAACCAAGTGAACACGTAAGAGACAGTCATGTGTCCCCCCCCCCCCGTGTATTGTGCCTGAATCCAGAATTTCGTTTAAATTTGGTACCGCAATTGGCGTACTCTGGGGATGTTAGGATTTGAGGTTCTCACACCGGTGGTTATGATGAAGAGTTTTGTCTTCTGGGATATAACACAAAGCTTTGGTTGCTGCCACACTCTTCAATCATGAAGATTTATTCCTCCGAAACGTCTGTCGACATTGAACGGACTACACGGTGTTGAATTCCCGGAAAGTTATAGTTGAATCTGTGAACTGTGTTTTACATGAATATCTTATTTAACTTTATCAGATTTATTAAAACGGCTCATCCTGAAATATGTATCTTGTCATGTTTAGCCTCCCTTGTATTCTTAACGAAGCAGAATGGGCTTGAGATCACCATGCTTTTTGTACACTCCCTCTCAGGGCTTGAACCAGTTCACTGTTTCTCACGATACTTCTTATGGGCATTATGCTTTTAGAGACTATTCTAACGCCAATATGACCGGCAGGCGAACTTGTGAGGTGGGAGCCGCAGTAATGGCAGTCGTGGTATCATATGTGGTAATGTCTCGTAAAACCTTAAGGCGTTTTTTACAGAAATTAAGGAGGAACTTTGCGCCTGTTCAAAAAATGCAGTTTATTTTCTGTTTGAAAGCAATAACAAATGAACTGTTGGAGCTAGGCATGCAAAATTTTTTTACAGAGACACACATCGGAAGTTTACACGTAAAATATTTAATATATTTCTTTTTAGTCAACACATACAGACATTGCAGAGGTGCAAAAAATTCGAGGTTTTGAGCGACATATTTAACGTGTGCAGAATCTGTACTTAAACACTTTTCTTAAAAGAAAATAAACTGCTGGAAACTCTTTGTGAAATGAGCGCCCCCTCAGCACCACGAGTTGAATTGTGGAGCCCCTCGTTACGTCATTAGCNCCTTGGGTGGGGTGAGACTGAGTCCACTTGGTACGTCGGTCACAGTTTGGCCTATTGTACCAGCCACGTACGATAGATGACTATGGAGCATTTGCTGGAATGAGAATTGGCAGGGGAAACCGGAAGCCACTTGCCGAGCTTTCCCCAGTGCCACTTTGTCCACAAATCCCACATGACCTGACGTGGGATCGAACCCGGGCAGCCGGCGACTAACCGCTTGAGCTTTGGCACGGACGTGCTGGAATAGTAACCTGAGAGCGTCCACAGCCTCCCCTTTTCAACCGTGTCTTTCTTTTTCGTTTGAATCACGACTTATGATATGGATAGCTGATTACATGACTTAGTTGGAAAGGCATTGAATGTACCAAGAATTAATCCGTCTCTGTCGAGGCGTTACTACTGCAAACTGAAGTTTGAATCTGGATATTCTGTAAACCAGTAATGCTTCGAGATTACTGGGTTTTTGGACCTTGCCCATCGTCTGTTATTCTTAAGAACTTAGAACTTTTCTGTTGGGTCCGTCCTGGATATAGTGAAACACTGACTTATGTTGCTGAGTCTTTCTTGAGAAGCTAACAGCCGCTCAGCTACACAAGAATGCCCTACATTTTATTGACCCCGAAGATTCATTATCTTCCCAGTCCTGAGCAAGATTATTCTAATCCATACTACCACATCCTGTCTTTCTAACATCCGTTTTAATTCTTCCACATGCATCTAGTTCCTCCTACTTGTCTTCTTCCCTCTGGTTTTTCCACCAAAAGTTTGTATGCATTCCTCTTATCTCACATGCGTGTTACATGTCTTGCCCACCTCGTCCTCTGTGACCAGATTGTTCAAACTGTATTTGGGAAAGGTTACAACTCCTTACACCTTGGCATATTAGGCCACCTGGTCTATTCCCATCAGAATTAATCTGAAACTGTGGTTCTTATAGACAGTTGGTAGGACTCTTGGACGGGGATCAGCCCTATCGCAATGCCGCTAACTTCACAGGACGACACGAAACCAGAATAAACGCGGACAGACATCCTTGCCTCAAATGGGATTCGAACCGACGATCCAAGTGTTTGAGCTGGCCATTGTGACCAGAAGCGTACAAATTATGAAGCAGTTTTCGGCCGACCCTGAAGACGGAGTCGATATATTCGTACGATACGTCCGATTCTCTCCGAACTACGCAGCGTAGACCGAGCGCTTCAGAAATCATCCCCTTAAAGCTGTGCGGTTCTCGTGGATGTGGGTCATAAATTGGGGCGGTTGTCACGTCCCTCTCTTGCGGCGTGGTGTGTTGGCCGGTACACAGGCATATGGCGCTCTGCCAGAGAAGAGATATTGTGAGAAGGAAAGGAGAGCCGGAACAGAAGACACAATTGTCCGAGATTGTTTGGGATTTCGCAGAGGTCATTGGTTCGTGCTGCTGGCGCGGCCGATCAGCAGTGCAGACAGAGGCTTCGTGGTAAACGTGTCTGAAATGTGAGGCCAGCGTTTCAGAGGAGCCTGATGCCTGGAGCTCACCCTGAACATGGGAGGCAGAAGGTTTCACCGAAACGTTGATACATACCTACTAGACTACATGGTGTTACATCGCAGAGGACTAATTTTCCTAATGACCTCCGGGAGATGCTAAAATCTCGCTTGTTTCTAATAAAAAAATCGGTGAATTTGATAACATGGAGTTATAACGCAGTCGGTATAGCGATCTGCTGGCTGGACGGCTGGGGCTCCTGCTCCAGCCTCCTGTCCAGTGTGTGTCATGGGGTAAAGCGGCTGGGGCATGAGGCAGATCATCTCCATCTAGTGCCGATGTCAAGAGTGGTGGAGTTCTGTCTCCACTCCTCCACCCATCTTCATAGCACAATACTTCAGTAATTAAACAGAAATAGCTTTACATTTTACCCAGCCTCCTATGCAGTGGGTACCGGGCGTAAAGTGGCAGGGGCGTGAAGCTGACCACTCACCTCCATCTAGTGCCTAGGTCGAGAAGGATGGAGCTATACCTGCACTCCCCCATGTACCACTGTGCTTTAAAGCAGGGCTGGGCAGGAAGTCGAGAGTGGACTGCCCGTGCATGGCAGAACAGTAATATTTGTGTTATAAAAGTTTCCGAAGTTCGTTTCTGGAATATGATGAACAGCCGAAAGTGCCGAGATGTCACAGTAGTGGCCGCATGTCAGCCTAGTCAGATTGCCACGCAGGCGGTCACTTAGACTTGTGCACTGAGATCAGCAACTTTAATGGACTTGATGCAGTCACGTGGTGGAGTGACGATAGATTGATAATCGGATTTATTGGAATCTTTGATACAGCGCTTGACTACCCTTTACGTCTTCACTGACGTTACTAGGTAGCGGCTTTCAACGGCGTACGTTCCCCTTCCTCCGAATTCCGGAACTGTCTCCTGCCTCAGGTACCAGCTTCTCACAGCAGCAGTTAACGACCACTGAACCTCAGCAGGTCTCTGTCTGAAATCACTCACCAACCAATTCACTCCACTCCACTGGCTCTCCGCTCAACTTAACTCTCCTGCTTATAACACTTCGGCAGTTACCGCACAGAAAACACCGTTCGTCTGTTGATGTTTAGTTATTTCCGTGTGGTGGCATGACTTATTCCATTGTTGCGTGTGCAGCCATCGGCACGGACCGCGCAGAAAACACCATCCCTTTGTTGCGGTTTACGAGCCGTTGCCTAGCAACGGGTCTCCATGCCACAATATTAATTAAACATTTGAACGTGTTTCTGTGGTGGGATTGCGGCAGGATGGACGAACGGTTCGTTATAGTTGTGATTCCTTTCTCCACAGCGTTAAAATGGTTTTAGGGTCCACCCAGCCATCCCATGCAATGGGTGCCGGGTGTTCCGCGGGAATAAGTGGGAACACGAAGTAAACCATTCACCTCCATCTAATGCCAGGGTTAAAATATTGCCACGACAGGAAATTATGAGTTCCGGATTAGACGGAGCTGTTTACTGGATAAGTCGTTTACAATTGCAATTACAGTCACTCAGAAGTAACGTGTTCCAGACAATGCCACCTGGCTAGTCTGTCGTCTTCTGGTTGTTAGCGGAGCTGGTTTTGTTCTGCTCTCAGCCCTGCTTCGTTCGCGTCTGTTCTGTTTGGCCTGTTATATTCGTCAGTCGGACGGCCTAGAAGACACCTTGTTCAAGGGTTCCGTTTCGTGTGTTCTGTGCACCGGGAGCTAATGTATTCGTTGCCATGGGAACCGCACTAGTTCTGGTTGTCATTTCCATGGTAACAACTTTTATGTATGCTTTGTCGCTTGAACATGTTTGTCACCCAGACAACGATGCAGAACCGTGGATACCGAGCCGTTGCCTAACAATGGACGCCCGCTCTGACTGATATTCTGGCTTTTAGGTGGCACCCCACAATATTTGCTACTGCCTTGTGTGCTTTCTTGGCGTGGTGCTTAATGAAATAAGCACAGGGATAACTTGTCTTTGAATACATATTAGTACATAAGTTCTGTTTTATATATGCTGTGAGTGTTGGAATTTAACATTGGTAAAGTTTTATATCATGTATAAGTTGGTGTGGAGCCGGGATAACTCGGTTTTTGGTGGCATGAGATTTTTCTCTGCTTCACAACGTCCACACAGTCTCGGGCCCAGCTACTCTCCTGTGCAGTAGGTACCTGGGAGTCGGGGGCTGTTTCCCCATAGGGTAAAGCAGTTGTGGCATTAAGCTGACTACTCCATCGAGTTCCGAGGTGAATAACCCCCTGATTTTGTGCCTCTACTCCTCCATACGTCTTTATGGCGTACTGCATTATTAATTATGGACACAGACAACTTTACCTTTACGTTTTTCGAAGTTGGTTTAAATTTTGAAATAAAAAAATAGTGTTTGGACTTCAAGTTTGACCTGATTTATGAATCCTGCGTTTTACAGGTTATCATTGTGTGCTATATGAAATGTGGCCGAGTTATGGACGACTAGGACTCAGCAGAACTTGCCCTTCAAGTGTCTGCCGAGCCCTGCTTTAGAGTGTTGATGCAACACGCTCGCCTTCCGCTCGTTTTGCCTATTCTTTATCATCTGCATTTCTCTTACGATGCCTTTGTGTGTTAATCGTGATTTCAGAAGGTTAGAGAAAAATACCGCCTCCTCCACGCCACCCTCGCAGGTTTCTTCCGCAAGGGACGCTGTGAATGATCGATTGTAGTGGAGCTCGCTTGCTCGGGTCCTGGAAGCTAGCGAGCGTGCGAGTGGGAAGCAGGCTGGGTGTGTAACGCCAGTGTCTTGTGAACCAGCCCGCGGTGATGTCGCGCCAAATGCCTCTCTGCTTTTTATCCATGTTTTGATGTCATTAGCGGTTGTGTTTTATCCGCCGTGAAAGTGTTGTGTGATACTTGTTCAGCGTTCATTCATATTGTTAGTTCATTTTGTGTTATATAACTTGATGAGGTTTGTGGTGATATTCTGATCTGCGACTCTCTGGGTGTCTGTGGTACTTGCTTGAAAATTAAAACAAAATGTTATGATTTTAAATTGACTTCGGTCTGCTTTGAGGTTTCTGGTGCTGTAGGATGTCATTCAACCTTCTTGTATTAAAGTCTGTCCATGTAACAGGCCGTGGAGACCCATAGGGTTGTGAGACGTCGAGGCTCCCACATTTCTAGAAAATCGGTTCACGGATGGCGGTGAGGTTGCCAGCCTTACGCGCCGGCCGCCCTTTACCCTCAGGAAGATTCCCGATACTCATTTCTGTTAGAGACTGAGTCGAACCCAGGGCCATAGTCCGGTTGAAAGGATTAGATCAATTGAAGAATCCAGTGGCGTCGGAAATCGAACTCAGGACATTCCGACTTGTAGTATAGTGCCTCAACCAACTACGCTGCCGCGTACTCTGTATGAAAGTCTGTAGCGATATTACTTGTTTGATATTGGAACATTTACTGTCTCCTGGAATGTAACACGATGTAGTTTAGCAGATGTTAACCGACGTTCCGGATGGTAGAAGAGTATGTAGAATGTGGAAAGGAAGTGATACCTGTACACGGAGACGGACGGCGGGGGCATGCTTTCCACCCACGGGTTCGTCCACAACTACTCGTAGTATTTCTCCCGTGTCACACTCAACTCCATAAAATCTCCTTATAAGCGCCAGGCATTCTTCTGCCCTTATCATTCAGGTTGTTTCGATCTGCGCTCCTATCCTGGCCACCCTTCTGCCTCTATCGAGACCAATTTCTTGCACAGTTCGCTCTTCTACCCTGAAGATGGAGACAACACCGTTCCCGAAACGTCTGTAAAATCTGCCATAGTACACAGACCGCTCCGCGAGTTCCTGAGATCTGTCTTAGGCTCTTATGATATGATTAACTTTTTTTATGGGGACGGTAACAGTATTTTGGGCGTGATGTAGCCTGCGCTGTACTGTATGAACTAGCTTGTTATTATTGTATTGGCGCTACTTTAAAGTAATATTTGCTATCTTCCACTGTGCTGGCGTTCCTTCTTGCTAGAACATTTTCTCTAGTTAAAAACTGTATAATGACGTACTTCCGCCCCTTATTGAGAGTAACCCTCCCCACATTTCGTGTCGAATCAAGCAATCCATGATCGTCTTCAATAACGGGGCGAGTTGCATGTTCGGCCAGACATCAGATCCACTCGCTTACGTTCAGTCATTTGTCATTTGATGTACATAGACGAGTCGTTTCTGTGGGATTTCTTTTCGATTTTGGCGCACCCACAAGGAAAGGTTACGAAGACTGCTTGTGTTCACTTCGCCTGTCTCGTTAATGACTCAGTTTGCCTGGGGTTCACTTACAGCCGCTGAGGATGCTGCTGAGTGATGTCCTGTAGAGGAGGTGTGGAAACAACCGTCCGTTGTCCTGTAAGTTGCATAGAATGACTGAGGAAAACCATGAAAAGTAGGGTTAGTCGGTTTCCCGGCCGAGATTTGATCTAAACACTTAATTAATACAGGACAGGACCGCCCCTGTGGTCTAGTGGTCAGAGCTCCTTCCTACAGATCAGAGGTCCCGGGTTCGATTCCCGGCGCTACCAGATTTTCTGAGAAGTAGTGAGTCTAGAACGGGGTCCACTCAGCCTCGTGAGGATAATTCAGGAGTTATTTCAAGGAAATGGCGATCCCGGTCTGGAAGACCGAGATTAACGGCCGTGGGGATCCGTAGCGCTGATCACACGACACCCACTGTCCGCTGAAAGTTGGTACTAACTTCGCCGACATGAGGCGGTCACGCGGTCGGTATAGTTCGCTTGCGGACTACAGGCAACGGCGTTTTTTTTTTCAGAAGTGTTGAGCCAGGTTTCTCTCTACCAAAACAAACACGAGAACCGCTAATGAAATTTTCACGAAATATGAAATTGGATATTTTTACCAATATTTGTCGACGTTTCCAGCTTTGGTCGAAAGTAGGCAGCAGTATGTAACTGACACGTTACATGAGGACGTCAAATGGAACAAGTTGGTCTAGAGGTAACGCTTTGAACTTGTGTTCGGGAGGGGCGCGGTTCAAGTCTCGGCTTGAACACCGGCTCTCACGTCACGGTTTCCTTCCAGATCGCTTCCAATTCGTCATTCGTCTATCTTGTCATCCGACCCTTTGTTGTACTTGTTATGAGGGCGTCTTTAAAATAAGACATGCAAGCGTTTTTTCTCCGCGTTTCAATCCAAATATTTATGGTAGCGAAAACGGTTTATAATAAACGTCGTAGGGAAACACGAAACGCACGTTTCATATAAAAATGCACGTTCTCCATCAGTCTTACTATTTTAGAGGTAATTAAATATATATCGGAGAATGAATCATCATTACCAAGTGCGCAGACTTGGTAACATTGTAAGTTACTCAGCATAAATTAAATTTCGCTACAAATTACGTACAATTTGGTTCTTGAACAATAAAGCCGAAATACTGACTGAATTTTTTGCCAGCGTCTTGAATGTATCAGGGAATGTTTGAATGTTCAACCCAGCCTCCTCCCTCCCTCGGCCGTGATATGCGGTGATACGCACGTTGTAACATCGTGAGCACGGTGCTGATGAAATTCTTTATTCCCGTGCGACAGTAATTTCCAGTAACGCACTCCGCGCAGGTAGGGATGGATTTCTCCCTCGGCGTAGTTTCACGCCGAAGACAAAAAAGTCAATGAAAAATCTCTTACACTTCATGTATGAACCAAAAATAATTACCCCGGACAGTTTTCTTACCTGTGTCCGATATTTTGAAGAGTTTTTTTCTCTTGGGTTATGTCACCTACCTACCTTCCACTCGGCGCTACAGCCCTGGGTGGGCCTTGGCCTCCACAACCAGTGCGTGCTGCCAGAGGAATGGATCCACGCGTGATACCCCGAGGCTGGCTGTTAGGTTTCTGAACAAAATACTTTCTACAGGATGATGCTGTTAGCCTCATGCCCAACCCCCAACCTGGAGGACCAGGGTATATCTCTTAGTCTGGACTGCACCCTTTGACCTTTCCGACACGGGTGACCCTACTGGTAGTTAAACTACCGCCGGCATAGCTCTCCAGGTCACAGAGTCACGCAAGCCCCACCACCACAAGGTGGAGACACCACTGAGGGTTATAGCACCGTGTAGTCCGTTGAAAATTAACTGACGTGTCGGAAGAACATGTCGCCACCGTCATCAGGCTCGGAGTATAAACCAAGCAAGAAACAAGCTCTGTTTCTACTTGCTTCACGCTGTTTTTTTTTTTGCTTGGTTTATTCTTCCCTGAAGATGGAGGCGACGTGTTCCTGAAAAGCATCGGTTGACTCTCAACGGATTACATGGTATTGTATCCCAGGAGATACAAGGGGTTAACAGAGCCCATAGTGACCTGGACGTCGTGACAGTACAGATATACTCGTGCTAAAACTACGGTGCAACAAACTTAGCGCATACGTAAAAAACCCGACCGCTACCTAGTCGAAGAGGCGGTCCTACATGTCGAGGAGAGAACAGACATCTTGGTCATGGATCGCGACGAGATCTGAAGCCAGGAACGACTGTGTTGGCGAAGACCAGCAGTAATTTAACCGACCGATATCGCAGTACATAGAACTGTTTATAACCACCGGTGTGAGAACCTCAAATCCGGTGTCCATCATTTCCCTGATTAGTAACTTCGCTATCTGTAAAACAAGCCGGTTCCAGATTTGGCAGTTGGAAATGGGTGTATGAACGGTCCCCACGTTCGTGTGGCCACGCGGGGCTCTGTCCCCACGTTGCCTTATACACGCACGGACGCAGAAAGAATAGCACTCGTGAGGTCTTGCATGGACTTAGTGGGCATGCTCGGCTTTGCTTGGAGACTCTCTTGTACAAATTTGGCGCTCAGTTTTCCCCTCTCAGGACGTGTTTAGATGCTTATAGCGGGTATGAACCCAGCGTCATTCTTCTTTGGATTAGCTAATATAAAGTCCGTCAATTCTACGAGCAGTGGTACGCCACACCTTGTATAGGGAACTTTACGGTTTAAATATCCTGTGTACATATTTTAAAATATCCCACCGGCATACGAACACCGGAAGTATGTTGAAAATAGGATACAGTAAATTTTTAACGATGATATAATTATCTGCGTCACTGACGGCCTAGCAGCTTCAGTCTTATACGAGTAGTAGTTCTTTATTAAACACTGCCAGAAATGCCCCGTGTTCTTCCGGGGTGTAGTTACTTTCCTTGTTGGTACCCATGTTTATTTAACCACCACGTCATGAAGATGTATGGGAGAATGGAGGTATAACTCCAGTATTAGATGAAGGTAAGTGGAGGTCAGTTTCACCCACCGCTGACCGCTCACCTCCATCTAGTGTCGAGGGCTAGAGTGGTGGAGCTACACATCCACTCCCCCATATAGTGCTTAAGTACATAATTAAATTAAAAGAATCGCTTAGTGGGGGGTGGAGTCCAACTGGGTCCACTCGGCACGGCGGCCACTGATTGTCCTATTATAGCCTGCCCCGGGTGATTATGATGATGGAGAATTTGGTGGAATGAAGATTGGCAGGGGAAACCGAAGTACCCGGAGGAAATCCGCCCCAGCGCCACTTTGGCCACCACAAATCCCACTTGAGCAGACCCAGGATCGAACCCGGGCCGCCGCGGTGGGAAGCCAGCGACTACCCGCTTGAGCTATGGCGCGATAACTTTATATATTTTTTCACTGGCTCTAGAGCCCCCATTGGCTCTGATTTTTAGTTTCATTATCATTTTGCAGACGGTAGGTCTCCTTGGACGAGTGATCGGCTTGTCATAAACACAGGGCAACACAAACACAGATTAAACTTACATATACCAAACATCCGTGCCTAATGTGTGATTCGAACCCAGATCCCGGCTTCCGAGCGAGCGAAAACAGTACATGGCTTAGACCGCTTGGCTACCGTGACCGGCTAACTTTATCTTATTTTAAATATTTTATGTCTGACTTTCATGATGTAATTGCGATGAAACGTAATTCGTGCCCCCCTCTGCGGCTCCATTTATGTGTTACCACCTGTAACTCAGACTGTATAGCGTCGATTGGTAAGATGGTCCGTTAATAATGAATGGCAGAGAATGTAGAAAGAAGCGATTGTGGCCTGATTTGAAATGCTGTGTTTGGAATTCCCTGAGGGACTGAGGGAAACCAGATGAAACTGCAATCGGGGTGGCTGATTTCTTGGCGGAGAATTTAATTTGTGACCTCCAGAATATAAAGCAAGAGTTCCCCTCATCAGTGCAATTGTGTCTACAGTGAAAGAAAATCAAGACCAGTGCATACGCGTCCCGAGGTAACTAGGCTAATGTACCCTGGATCGCGGTTTGAAAGCAGCTGCACCGAGAGTCGAACAGACTAGGTTTTTCCTGAGCTCCTTCCTTCGCTTGAGAACGGATTAAGAACCAGTTTATGAACTGTAGTGGTTACAAACTCAAACGATGGAAAAGTCCAAAGTGATAATAGTTTTAAGCAATATGTCGCACCAGTGTCGATTTCCCGAATCTTGTTTCTTATATAAGAAACTTCGTATGAAGCAGCGGTGGGCAGCCAAGCTTCAATACAAAGAAACGACATAACTGATGCAGTGCAGGATGCCGGAACGGGCTAAAGCCAGCTGCACCATGATATAAGCTTCCCAGTGCCTGTATACAGCCTTGCTCAGTTTCGGAAGTAGCGCAGTTCCCTGTTTCAGTTATCATACGATAAAACAGTTGAACTTGAGGTTCTCACAGCAGTGGTTATGAATATTTATATGTTCTGGAATATAATGCGGTGTAGAGCCGCCTCTGTGATCTAGTGATCAGAGGTCCTGGCCTACGGATCCAGAGGTCCCTGTCTCGATTTCCGGTGCTACCAGATTTTCTGAGAAGTAATGGGTCTGGAACGGGTCCACTGAGCCTCGTAAAGATAATTGTGGAGCTGTTTCAAGGAAATGGCGGCTCCGGTCTAGAAAACCGAGATTAACGACTGCGGGGATCCTTTGCGCTGACCACGTGACACTTTCTATCCGCTAAAGTTGGCACTAACTTCGCCGACAAGAGGCGGTCGCTCGGTCGGTATAGTTCGCTTGAGGACTAAAAGCCAGGGAGATTTTTGCTAATATCGTGTAGTCCGTTGAAAGTAACCCGACGTTTCGGAGGAACTTGCTGTCTTCGTCTTCAGGACCGGAGGATAAGCCAAGCAAGGAAGCACTATTAAGCAGGTAACAAGTTCTGCTTGTTGGTTTCTTGCTTGACTCTGAAGATACAGTGACATGTTTCTGCGAAACTTCAGTTCATTTTCAAGGGATTGCACGGTGTTATTATATCCCAGAAGATACAACTCTTCAAATACAGTTAAGC
>NW_019727111.1:327288-374700 GCF_002891405.2 Cryptotermes secundus | reverse complement strand
GTTGTCCATTGGATTTCGAGTTGATGCTTTTCGTTCCTGGTGTTTGAGTAGTGTTAGTCCCAAAATATCCGTGTTTATATGACCCGGCAAAGCGAAGTACACTCGTCCTGAGATTTAGAACTGTCTGTCAAGCGTGTCCCAATGTTTACACTACAGTCACTTTCAAGGCTAGTGTAACATAACTTCTCGCCGATGAAGCATGACGTCTCAGAGTGTTACCAGGGCCACACATCAGGTGTGTTATTTACAGTGTTGTCAAATTTTGGGAAGTCGAAAAGAAAGATCTTACAATTCCTCTAAGCTGGCCGTGGAGGCCGATAGGGTTGTGAGACGTCGGAGTTCATTTATTTTCTAGACAATAGGCTCACAGATGGCGCCAGGCCACTTTTTGTCTCCAGGAAGATTCATTGGTACTCATTTCTGTTAGAGGCTGAGTCGACCCCAGGACCATAGTGCGGTTGGAACTTTCAGAGCAATTGAAAAATCCAGTGACATTGTCGGGAATCGAATCCGCGACGTTCCAACTTGTAGCATAGTGCCTCAACCAACTACGCTACCGCGTGGTCCCCCCCCCCATGAGGGAATTGGCGTTTAAATATTCCAGGCGGATTAAAGTGGCTGAGCATCGTATCTGTTAGCGTCGTGGTTTAGCATTTCCGTTATTGGACGAGTTCAATTACTGGAATTGGTCCCAGGCTATGGAACTCTCTTATGAGAATGTAATGCGGATTGGATTAGCACGGAATCACATGCAACTGCCAGCTTTTGCATTAGCGGCATTGAATCTTTTGGGCTGTATTCCTGGAGAGCTGATTTAGTGAAATTAGGGCGTGTGAATTCAAGTGGATTTACCTGGCTTAATATCTATTGCTTGTAATATCGAGCTGTGTTATAATGATGTACACTTCTTCAGGATCTGCTACCAGAGGGTGTAGGTGAATTGGCTCGACGCTTATCTTCATTTGTGAATCAGCAGAGGATTATAGAACCATTTTTTGCCTGTTGAATCACAGTGAACACATTGCAAATGCCTATGTTTGGACGTGTCCTCTGTGACAGACTATTTGCGAAATTGGCGTGATATGTGTAATGCTGCTACGAAAGGGCGCAGGTTCGCACATCATCAAGAGCTGAGGATATTCAAGGAAAACTGCGGAACTGGCGCATACAACGGTCGAACCCGACACCGGAAGCGAAGACACGATGGCGGGGAACCAGATAGCACAGGTTGGTTTCCCTGTTCTGTGTTTCTAAATGTAGTAGTTTCCGTAGCGTTCTCGAAAAGGCTAAGCGTTTTGTAATATCTGCACTATAGCGAGGGTGCGGAAAGATGTCCCGTGGATGGTGGGGATGAATGAAAGTTGCTCGATGCAGATAAATTTGCCGTTATCTGCGCAAGAAGAAAAGTCTGCTCTGTGGACTTGAGGGCGGGGGGAGGCAACTAAGAGCAGATTGGGACATATCCATCACACTTGTCACATCATGCGCATAACCTCCTCGTGTCAGTCTCCCAGGAGATGGCAGCGGAGTCAGTGCTGCCAGATCAGCAAGGCGCGCACGCATCTAGGCTGTGATAGGTAATAAGAGGAGGGTGGTTATGTGGCAACCGTGGAGATGTGAGAGTGGGAACTGCTCAGTTTTCGTGTTCTACGTCATGGCATATTTATTAGCGCAGACTGCACCTTCTGTTGCTTTCCCCTCTGGCCAATGTCAACCAACCCAGAGCGCCCGTCTCTGCCAACAGAATTGTAAGGCTGCTGTAGGGGGAAGCAGAACAGTCTCGAGGGAGCTGTGGTAGGGGTAGATTACGTAGGAATTACTTTCGTGGTCTGATTGTGGTACTTAGATAGTCACCATGTATACATATAGTTAGTTAGTTATTTAGAGAGGGTGGGTTTCCCCATGCACCGTGACCAGTTTGTTCTATTGTGCTTCCCTCTATGATATTCTACCAGTCTCTTTACCCTACCGATAAATGGTGCGTACCATCAGTCCCGCCGAGCAGCGAGTTCGGCCACTTGCTTAGCGTGTCTGTAATGCTTCCCCCATCTGTCAGAGGCCTTAGAGGCTATTGTTGGGCGGGAAACATCCTGGAATTTGGCTCATTGAACCCCTTTGGGGATATGAGGTTCTTTTACGTGCCGTAAAGTTACGACACGGGACACACGGCTTAAAGTCCCTCCCGGAGGACTTGTTCCCTGAATTTTTCCGCCCTTAAAAATTCGACGACCTCCGCCGGGTATTTGAACCCGCGTACCACGAATCATGAGGTGGAAACGTTACCTCTAGACTACGGAGGCCGCTTATGTACATATGTATGTATAAAGTCCTTCAGTTCATTCCAATCTGACAATGGAATTTGAAGAACCCTGGTATTTCTTTTTCGTAATTCGAGTTTTCCATTCTCACAGACAAATGATATAAGCGTTTGGTATCTCACAAGAGAGTAAAATATTACTGATGCATCATTTATGGTAAGGTAAAAAAATATGAAGTTGTCCCTGTGCTTAGTTAATAAGCACTACGCCGTGAAGACATATGGGGGAGTGCAGGTATTGGCATTAGATGGAGATGAGTCGTCAGCTTCCTGCTCGGGCCGCTTTAGCCCCGGTACCCATTGGATGGGAGGCTGGGTGGACGCTGGATTCGGCCTGGACGTTGTGGAGAAGAGAAAAATGTTGCCCTTGCTGGGAATCTAACCCGTAGCCCTTCTCTATACCGACTGCGCCATCCTGGCTCTACCGTGATAATACGTCTTGGTATTAAACCTGGTAGATTTTAGTGTCAAGGAGCTTCAGTTTATGAAATGGACGTGCTACAGCTGACGGACAGTTTGGCAAAGCATAGCGTATGCCGAGGAATCGACTATTACAATTTTCCGTAATACTGGGGAACGGTCGGTCTGACTTCTTAGGACATAAAGCTGTTTACGTGAATTGCAGTGCCCGTTAACTCAGCCATTGTAAAGTAAACTTCAGCTTATTATAGATACCCGTCTTCTGGGTTCATAAAAGCGTGTAATCTGGTGGGTATAACCGAAGTCTCCGAAGAGCCTTTTTGCCTCCAACTCCAAGACACAAGTTCTACCATGAATATTGGCGAAACAGGTTCCGCCGATACGATTGTAACCACATACCAGACTGAACGATGCCATAAGCCAGAAGACTACAATATAAAAATCTTCGCCGTGAAAACATGTCATAACACCTCAGTAGAACATCAGACACACAGATGACAGAATCTTCCGCAATTTTTGCTCCATAGTCCCGCAGGATAAGTGTTTGTGAATAGCTCAGTCGGGATAGGGACGGGCTGGACGGCCGGGGTTCGATTTCTGGCAGGGGAAAGCTATTTTTCTCTTCTCCACAGCGTTCAGACTGGTTCTGAGGCATACCCAGCCTCCTATACAATGAGTACATGGGTTAAAGCAGCCTGAGCGTGAAGCTGAACGAGTATATCTAGTTCCGAGGTCAAGAATGGTGGAGATATACATCCACTCCCTCATACTACTCACTTTACCTTTATCAGGCTGCAGTCTCAGCAGGCCGTTGCCAGGCGAAGCAACCATTGTTTGTTCCTTGTAATCGATTCGTGTTGGTACCCATGATGTGCCATGGTTTCACAACGTTCTTTCGGTTTTCACATTTGCTTAGCAAAGATGTGTTGCAGCAAGTGGTGCCACCTTTGCTTCATATGGCAGTATAAAATTCTCTCCACGTATCATATATAACAGCACTTTCGCTATTGCATTCGATTTCGTATGTTGAGAACTGACTGATTTCCATACGTCCGAGCAAGTTCGTCTGGACACTTGTTTTCGAGATGTGCTGGGTTCGAATCTCGCCCGAAACACCGGTTATCGCGATTAAGATAAGTCGTGGGTTTTCTCAGACCCTCCAGCAAATGTCAGGATAGTGCCTCGATTAAATCACCTCTGTTTCCTCTCAGTTCCTTTCCAACTTATCATTTATCAGTCGTCTTGCCAACCGACGCTATGTAGTCATGCAGAAAGCGTCGTTAAATAACCACATACAAATAAAAACAGTGCTTTCGTCTCTTGCCAGGCTTTGAAATCTTAATAGCGTGAGTAACCTTAGTGGCAGTGAGCGAGTGGATGCTGTTTTGCAAGATAGGCTCAGGTTGTTGGCCCTGTAAGGAATTTCCGCCACGCAGAATGGTTTAAATGGTAACTTCCATACAGGTAACATGCATGCTGCAAGAATTAATAATGTAGACTCATTGCCAAGTGACAGCTGTGTAAACAGGTGACAGTACAACAGCCATTGCTAGGGAACAACTCTGTGAACACGTTTCCCTGGCGATGGAAGAGACATTTTCTGTAAGCTCAGAGTCGCGAGAAGCTGGTAGATGAGGCGGGGCCAGTTCAGGAACTCAAAGGAAGGGGAATGTCCGCCTTTGAAGGCCTATACCAAGCAACGGCTAGTTAAAACTGAAAAGACTATGTGTACTGTAGTTACAGTGATATTTGGAGTTTGTAACTCAGTGTTACTGTAGTAGTTATTTTATGATTCCAATAAATCCAGTTACCAGTCCATACTGCGTCTATTGTCACTCGCTTGATAACAATATGTGACTTGTTTTTAATATTTATACACAACCGCAACCGATGTAAAACGCTTTTGAAGAAAATGTATGACTATATCCACCGGTGTGTGAAGCACCGCTGTTCCCTGTAACCCGCAGTTTCCATGTTTCCCTACCAATATATCTTTCCAGCGCAGAGAGTTGCAAAGCGGAGCCTGTATAATGTTACCGTGAAGTCAGAAGTGTCAGTTTACGTTGATTCATATGTTAGCGTGAAACCAGAACATTTCACGCCACTCTGGCCAGGAAGTAGTTGGAACGTATCAAGATGGAGTGCACACACACACGAGAATCACGGAGGTGAGCTTGTGTCTTCAGTGTTTATCACCAGAAACAGTTCCTGCGGAGTCCCAGCATATATAGATCTTTTGATTGGCTTCTGAGATCGCTTCTGTGGTCTAGTGGTCAGAATCCCTGCCTACAGATCCAGAGGTCCTGGTTCGATTCCCGGCGCTACTAGATTTTCTGAGAAGTAGTGGGTCTGGAACGGGGTCCACTCAGCCTCAAGGAAATAGCGGCTCCGATCTAGAAAACCGAGATTAACGGCCGTGGGGATCCGTTGCGCTGACCACGTAACACACTCAATCCGCAAAAGTTGGCACTAACTTCGCCGACAAGCGGCGGTCGCTCGGTCGGTATAGTTCGATTGCGGACTACAGGCCACGGAATGCCTTTGTTTGATTGCCTTCTATCCCTGTATGCCATATCCAGGACACTGAGATGGGCCGGACATGTAACAGCCACGGCGGAGATTATACGCTTCAAAATTTAAGTCAGAAAACCCCAAAGAGAAGAAACGACGTAAGGTGCCTAGGCAAAAATGAAAAGATAATATTAAAGCGAAGAATATTTATCTTCAGGGTGATAATGGCATGTAGTCTGGTAGATGTTTTCCGTATACAGGACTACACGGCGTCACAGAAGACTATTATTCGTAGTCACTGCCGCAAACCCTTCAGGTCTCGCAGTGGTTTTATGTTATGTTTAATGATGATTTCAGTAGCGTTCAGCAGAGGGACAGATGAATTATGAATTCGGAAGGATTAGAAAGAAGCAAGCGGCCATGACCTGAAGGGACGCAGGAAGAACCATGAACATCTCATGTCCGGTGTCCAGCCGAGATTCTAACGGAGCATCTGCTGAATACGCCAGCCAACTCAATCTGACAGTGTTACAGTGGATCTTATTATACTTACTCATGGAGCTGAGCCCTTCTGGAGGAGCCGCTAATTCTGCAGCTACTCAAGAATTTCCCAGCATTTTATGGAACCCGAAGGTTCATTACCGTGTTCACAAGACCACTCCACTGGTCCCTATCCTGAGCCAGATCAATCCAATCCATACCATCCCATCCTGTCTCTCTAAGATCCATTTTCTTTAGCTTAGGTCGTTTATCCAAGGAATCCGTCAAGGTCCGAGGCTGTGTGTTCAATTTCGTAACATACTTAGTTTTTTTACGGTGATGAATTGTTAGCCCCACGCCCAACCCCAAATCTGGAGGACTACCTCTTGTCGGCTGTCCGCGACTGCTTATTCAATATATTCACAGCTTCTCTCCAAAACTGGAGGCCGTCTCCTGCATCCGCAACCTGAGGACGCGCGCCATGCCGTGGTGACAGGGACCCACCTAACATGGGATCTTTTTATGGGGCCGTCAAATTGTGGACTAATTTCAAGTGGTGCATGAGGGCACCAGTGGATATAAAGGGTGCGGAATTTCTTGACCTCACTCCCCCATATATCAACATGGCGTAATGCTTAACTAAATTAAGTACAGGGAAAGCTTCATTTCTCTTCTCCGCAGCGTCCGATACACCCAGCCTTCTTATCCAAGGGGTACCGGGAGCTCTCTTCCGCATGGGTACAGCGGCAATGAGGTGAAGAGAGGCGGAGCTATACCCCTTCTCCCTTATATGTCTTTGTGGCATGGTGCATAATTAATTAAGCACAGGGACAATTTTACAACTACCTTGCCTGAGCATATTCACGTTGGCCTACGCATGGCCGAGTTCGAGTCTCGGTCATGGCTGACTTATTTTCGTGTCTCGCCCGTTCTACCAGACCATCGTCAGACTTGATATAGACCAGAATTACTTCCTGTCACTTTTTACATTTAGCCAGACTTTCGTAGTGAACCTCTCATCTCATTTGACGCAGAAAAACTTCTGCAGTTGATACAACACCATTAAGTAACATCGATTGAAATACCTCGATGCGGCTATCCCCCAACTTATAAGAATTTTGCGTTTCCTGTTAGTTTTTTTAATGCGCTGTTTTTAGTTAAGACATTGAAAGTTTTGTCTAAAACAAGAAATAGCATTCATTTATTTATAAGCCACAAGTGAGCGAGAGTTGGTCGAATTGTATATAGCCTACTCTTCGGTGGAGATTAAGGACAAGGGCACACCAAAGAAACTAGCAACTGCAACACAACCGAAAGTTTCAAGAAACATCGCCAATTTCAAGCAGTCAGTTGGTTTCCAGATTAGGATGTGCACACTGAGGAAACTTATGTTTGATTGCTTGCTCACATCATCCTAAAGCAACGGCTAGTGAAGACTGAGAAGGTTTTCTGTGTGCTGATGTTACAGTGATCTTTGGAGTGTGTAACGCAGTGAGACTATCGTAGTTATTTGTAGTAACAGGTTGTACACGTGTGCAATAAATCCGATTACCAATCCAAGCCCCTTCTGTAATCAGTCATATGACATTTTACCGCTGAGACCCGGGTTCAGTTCCAGTCGATAAGAGATTTCTGGTGGACGAAGCACACTGTTACATGCTTTTCTTCTACTGATTCTGTTTTTCCTTGCCGGTTATCACTCTTTTGGTGCTCTCTATGCTGTCATATGTCATCCGGGACCGTTTCAATAGGCCCGTCTGCGTCCACAGTACCAGGGCATTAGCTCCCGCCCACGGCAGAGCGAGTTGCTCTAGACTAATGAATCCCTTCTGTTAATATGCTCATGTATGACACTAATGGATACGGTGTAATCTATATTTCACGGCAACACAATGGTAAAGTTGACCCTCTGCTTAATTAATTAAGCAGTACGCCATTAAGACACAAGGGGGAGTGGACGTAGAGTTTCACCATTTTTGACCTCGGCACTGGATGGAGGTGAGTCATCAGCTTGAACCCCCGGGCCGCTTTATCTGCCGATAAAGAGCCCCCTTTACCAGCTTGGTGGGCCCCAGAAACGGTGTGTACGCTGTGGAGATGTTGATAAAATCTTGCACTGCCGGGAATCGAAGACTGGACATCCAACCCGTTGCTATACCGACAGGCGTTATATTAATGTGACGATATTTATGTCTAGGCCGGTTCCAGGTTCCACTCAGCCTCCTATCCAGTGGATACGAGGGCTACATCACGGGCGGTAAGACGACCGGGGCGTGAACCGAGTACTCATCCCCATTTAGTGCTAAAATCGAGGATGGAGCTATACCTCCACTCTCCCCATATGACTCAGTGTCGTGGTATTTACTTAAGCGCAGGGACAGTTGTACCGTATGTTATAATTCTTTATTTTAAAATATGCATTGAATTACCGTATTTACGCATGTATAGGCCGCACATTTTTCGCCAAAAATTCAAGAGGAAAACTGGGGTGCGGCTTATATTCGAAATCACACTTCATTTAAAAAAATTATATTCATAATTAGTAATACAGGGTGTTCTACTCCTGAAATAATATTCCAAGAAAATTATTTTTTCTATAATTTCTGTCTGAAAATTGTGCTGCGCCCTATACACGCACGCGGTCTATACATGCATAAATACGGTACTTCAAGTGATATTAACTCCTTGAGGCACAGTGGTTACTATATGTACCGCCTGCTTTAGCATCTCGTATTCTGCCCACACAGTGTATGTATGTGATGCACATGAGTCTGACAATAAGCGACGATTATTTCCTTAAACAGCATTAACGGGTTGTTTTTATAATTGAGACGCAGCGTGTTTTCTGTGAGGTAGAGTGTGTATTCTGGTGAATACAGGACAGAGTAAAGGAACTCCGGACATCTTACACTGAACTTCCGGCAGCGGGTGTCAGATTAATTAAACACGCAGGGCAGTGCAACAGACGGTTAAGTATTGTGTTACGTAACTTCATCGAACAATCCTTCATATGCTGATGGTGGTTCAGCTGGTGAAGTAATACCGCGCCTCTCTTGGAGCACAAAGTTCCAGTACTGTCTTCACTGACAACTCGAATCATCACGCATCTTTATACTTAAGTAGGCACTAGACGTCGGAAGTTCGAGTCCTCGTAGGGGGCGAGAATTTTCTCATCGCCACGTCATCCAGACCGGTTCTGGAGCCCACCCCAACCTCCTGTTCAGTGGGTACCTGGAGGCTCTTTCCCGGGGGTGGAGCTGAGGCCAAGAAAACGTGGATCTATACATTCACTCTCCCATACGTCATGGCGTAGTGCCTACTTAGTTAAGCACAAGGACAACTTTGCCTTTTTTTATTGCTAGTGGGGTGGGACTAAGTCCCTTGTACTGCGTCCATTTCTGTCCTATTGTACCAGCCCCAGATGATAGGTGAGGGTGATTGTGAAGCAATTGGTGGAATGAAGATTGGCAAGGGAAACGGAAGTACTCGGAGAAAACCTGCCCCACAAATCCCACTTGACCAGATCCCGGGCCGCCGCTGTGGGAAGCCAGCGACTAACTCCTTGAGCTATGGCGCGGCCCAACTTTGTCTTAGGGTGATGGATAAATGCTGTACTGGAGGAAGCGATCGTGGCCTGATCGGAGTGCGAGCTCGACATTTGCATGAGGTGGGATTGAAAAGAAACGCTAGAAGCCTCAGGATGGCCGGTGTCCCGGGCGAGATTCGAATGCGAGCCAGCCAGTTCAACGTGCCACGTTTAGAGAACCCATTTATTGAACAACATGAAGCTGTTCGCACACCATCTGCGGCTTCCATTAGATTGTGAGGAAATGAGATCCTCACAAGTGAAGAGAAACCTTTGCTAACCACTTTACTGCCATTAATTTTATATGAGGTTGAAAGTCGCCAAGAAAAACTCCTCCGGCTCGGGTTCGATAAGCGGAACCAGTTAACGCGTGACGCGTCTTACTCAGCGGATGTTCTGTATAAATCGCTTGTCGCTGTCACCATCTGGCGGGGTCAGTAAAAGGGCACAAAATGCCGTCGGTGTACAGGATACTTGCCGGGCTAGCCAAGTCGGTGTAGCAGCGAGGCTGCGGCCTGGACAACCAGGAACTCGGATTGGATTCCCACCAGAGGAAAGGGACTTTTCTCCTTAACTTCGAAACCGGTTCTGCGACCAACCCTACCTCTTATCCGGTGGGTACCGGTGTTATTTCCCCGGGGGTTAAGAGTCCGGGGCGTGAAGCTGACCACTCACCTCCATATAGTGTAGACGTTAAGAATTGTGGACCTATACCTCGACTCCCCCATACGTCTTCATGGCGTGTTTCTTAATTAATTAAGCGCAGAAATAAATCTCTGTTTACTTTAAATTGGTATTGGGTAGTCGGTATAGCGACTGGTTATGGGATGGACGACTGAGCGGTCGGAGTTCTAGTCCCGGTAGGGCCAAGAATTTTCTCCATGTCGTCCAGGCCGGGACTGGGGCCCACCCAGCCTCCTATCCAATGGGTACCGGGAGGTCTTTTTTCCGGGGAAAAGCGACCTGGTCGTGAAGCTGACCACTCACCTCCAACTAGTGCCCAGGTCAAGAAAATGTGGCTCTATACAACCACTCTCCCATACGCCTTCATGGCGTAGTGCTTGATTAATTAAGTACCTTTACTTTACCTTACCGACTGGGCCTGCTCAATTATTAGCTTTCTCTACTTATTTTATAGAAAGCGCGTAAAATGTTCGGTATATATATTTACTGTCATTAATGTGATTTTATAAACCTTATTTTGTTTGTTGCCTGGCATGTTTCGTGCATTTTCTGGCATCAGGAACTCTCGATTATCCCCGCTGCAGGCGCGGATAATTAAAACAACGGATAGAATTGTAAAATAGGAACCATCCACCCTTGGAGCCTGAAGCGTGATTTGCATGTGGGCTTGCTCTGGCCCCTGGTTTCGTGTGCTTCACGCACACACAAAACGTTAACAGGGATGGATGGAGCGCGGTTGAGCGCTTCCCAGAACCTCTGTGCTCTAGAGTTATCCTGGAAATAAGTCAACGCCCTCCGCTCGTAGATCACAACAGGCACATTTCGTTACGAAACATCGCCATCTCCTGCTCGGTAACGGCATCATACATTACATAGAATAATGTACAGAGTAATGTGCGCCTACGAGAGAACACTGTGTCACAACCCAGAATTCTAGTTTGAGTCTGAAAGTAATTGATGGACGTTTCGGAGGAACCTCCACCTTCAGAGTGGAACATTACACAATACAAAACTTTCTGTGTATTTGTTGTTCTTCCTTGTTCTTCTCTGACCTGTTTTCATTCAAAATTTGTTAATGAAATTAAGAATCTTATAAAGTTTTGGTAGGACTCCTTACACGGGGGATCATACCATCACAAGGCCGCTGCCTACACAGGACAGCACAAACAGAATAGACGCATAGTGAGATTCGAGTCCATGATCCCAGTGTTTGAGCGGGCGAAGACATTTCGGGCCAGAGACGGCGCTCCCGCTGTGATCGCCATGTATTTATTCACCTTATCAATTCGCTTTAACTGTAAGTAATAAAATACTAACTCTGAAACTCTAAGGTACTTTCCTAGCATCTTGGAGAAGCTGGGAACCACGAAAACCCTCAGTCAAGGTAGTCATTACCCGGGCCGGGACTTGAACCCAGCACTTCCCGAATACGAGCGCTAACGCTGCGCCATCTCGCTCGGCGTAATGCCTGTAGTTTCGCGTTAAGTTTACCGTCTTCCGGCTGTCACATTCCAGAAACTCGTAAACTTAATACTCACCTCGTGATCACCAAATCGCACAAAAAGCTTCACATGTTTCTGTCTTCAGCCTTGATGGAAAGAAAAAAGCCCTTTAAATGGAAAGTAACACACGCAAGACTAACAGCACAAAGCAGTGACTGCCCGTACGTGTGTAGGCTAGCCAGCCGGCCGGCCATTTCATACAACTCGAAGAATCACATATAGCTAGAAACGTAAGCATTGGCCAATGTAGCAGTTACAATCTCTTTGTTAAAACCGTCACAACACAACAATATTAAGGTCAGCGGTGCCTAGTTTGGCCCTGCTACATGTTTCGGCTATTAATAGCCATCATCAGGCAAATACATGGCTAACATATATACACCACTGAACTGCAGTACTAATAAAATTGGATACAATAATATTAATTATTAAAATTCTTGGCGTAAAAATACAATAAATTAGATTATATAAAACAATAGTTATAATATATAAAACAAAAATAAAATTCTTCAAGAGATGTTTTACATCATCGAGTCAGTCGTTGGTTTTTGTGATTTTGTTGTGTTCCCACGGACAAATTGGAGTATTCTATATTTCGTATATATATAATAAATTGTTTGTGATGTAGATATGGTAATATTAATGTTAATTATTTAGTCGATGCCTCATCTTACAACGAGTCGTTGTTTTCATTCCCTATAGAACGGACAATACATTGTAAGATGAGGCACCGACTAAATAATTAACATTAATATTACTACAGCTGCATCACGGGGGGCACGCGGTAGCGTAGTGGTTAAGGCACTATGCTACAAGTCGGAAGGTCGCGGGTTCAAATACCTATGAGGTCAGTTGACCTAATCCTTCCGGCCGTACTATGGCCGTGGGGTTCACTCAGCCTCTAACAGAAATGAGTACCAGGAATTAAATAAATAATTCTCCTGGGGAGTAGAGCGCGGCCGTCGCGTAAGGCTGACAACCTTACCGCAATCTTCGAGCCGAATGTGGGACCCTCAACGTCTCACAACCCTATAGGCCTTCACGGCCTGTTACAGGGATAGCTTTACTTACTTTTACTTTTTACATCTACATCACGAGTCTCCAAAACAATTTATTATACAGAGGGGTCCAAAAGAAAGTACTGTCATGATAGTTAGTATCTTTGGAACAAAATGACAATTCAGAGAGAGAATCATTGTGTGTGTTCGAAGTGACCACCATCAGCGGCTAAACAGCGCCGATGCAGCCGAACTGCTGAGCGAACTACGGCTGTCAGTGTGTCCGGTGTGATCGCTGCACACGACGCTTCGATAGTTTCTCGTAGCGCGTTCGGTGTAGCCGGCCTTTGTCGATAAACTTCATCCTTCAAGGTTCCCCATAGGTAAAGTCGAGAGGTGTTAGGTCTGGAGACCATGGCGGGTACTCAGTAGCACCTCTTCGACCTATCCATCGTCCAGGTAGAGTGTC
This sequence comes from Cryptotermes secundus, assembly GCF_002891405.2. Classification (NCBI taxonomy): domain Eukaryota; kingdom Metazoa; phylum Arthropoda; class Insecta; order Blattodea; family Kalotermitidae; genus Cryptotermes; species Cryptotermes secundus. The sequence continues at coordinate 361,733 of NW_019727111.1, read as the reverse complement.
ATCCAAATAGCGTGCAGCAGTTTTGGAATGTAAGGTTTGAGGTTTTCAGGGTGGTATATGAAGATTATTGTCTTCGGGGCGTCACTTTGTATAGCGTGGAAGATATTTTGCCGACGTTGCCGATGAACGTGCCGTCTCCATCTTCAGAGTAGAAGAGCCAGTTAAGACATTGCAAGAGTGCTGTTTCTCCGAAACGTCGATAAATACCGGACTACACACTGTTTACATTCCAGAAGACAGTACAGTAATCTTGAACCTTACGAAGGCACTCTTGCGGTGTCATACCTGTCCCGACCTCTGCCCCTCGTGAACCGCCCCCAGATCAAACCGTCCAGACACTTTGTTGCCATGACAACGATTGGCCCTGCTTGTTCTTTCCGTTCTCTTTTGGGACGGACAGCCGGGTAAGAAAATCGATAAATTGGGGGACGAAGGAGCAGAAAGAAACTGCTTGTAAGGGGAAGGAGGTGTACTACTCTGTGAAGTTGCGGGAGCAATGGTATAAATGTTGTGATGACTACTCGTAGGGATTACGCTAATCTTTTGGTACATCCGATTTTGAGACCGCCTCTGTGGTCTAGTGGTCAGAGTACCTGGCTACAGATCCAGGGGTCCGCGTTCGATTCTCGGCGCTACCAGATTTTCTGAGCATTAATGGGTCAGGAACGGGGTCCACTCAGCCTCATGAGGTTAATTGAGGAGCTACTTGAATGGAAAAGTAGCGGCTCCGGTCTAGAAAACCTAAATTAACGGCCGTTAGGATACGTTGCGCCGACCACGCGACATCCTCTATCCGCTAAGTTGGCACTAACTTCGCCGACAAGCGGCGGTCGCTCGATCGGTATAGTCGCTTGCGGACTCGAGCCACAGAGTTTTTTTTTGTTCGAGTTTGAAGGCTGTTAATGTCATCTGGTGTCCTGCCTCCTGACGTCTCTCCAATTCACTCTTCGTTATAGTCTGGTCATGAAGCGCAACAGAATTACTGACAGCTAAAAGTGAAGCTGTAACAGGCCGTGGGGGCACATAGGGTTGTGAGCCGTCAAGGCTCCCACAATGTCTAGACAATCGGCTCACAGATGACAGTGAGGTTGTTAGCCTTACGCGCCGGCTACCCTTTACCTCCCAGGAAGATTCTTGGTACTTATTTCTGTTAAAAGCTGACTTGACCCCAGGATCATATTGGGGCTGGAAGAATTAGGCCAATTGAAAAACCCAGTGACCTCATGGGGAAGTGAACCCGCGACCTTCCGGCTTGTAGCGTAGTGGCTCAACCAACTACGCTACACCGACATCTTCCTTGAACTACAAACTAAAGATTAGCAACATCTGGCTTGAGTGGGGTTCGTGTGAATACGATAATGAGCGCTCGAGTTCTGTAACAGGCGAATGTATTGTTGGCATGCACATCTTCTCCAGAAGAAGTTTGCTGCGTTGTGTCTTGTTAGTACTGTCAGCTGCCCATGGAGTCAGTAAAATCCAGTTGAAAATCGTGAGCACACGAAGAATGAGAGTTGCAGTCTTGAAACAGTTTTGCCCATTATGTCGGCTGTCGGCTAATGACATTTCAAAGGAAGGACAGTTTTGGATGCAGAATGGTAATTAGGCTACAGCGTATTGGCGGAATGAAGACTAAATATCGGAAAGAACAAATTCCGGATTAGCCGGGATATCTCAGTGAGTACAGAGGCTGCTTACGGGCTGGACGGCCGGTGGTTCGATTTCCTGCAGGGGAAGAGATTTTTCTCTCCACAGCATCTAGCTCGTCTCTGTGGCCCACCCAACCTCCTATCCGCTAGGTGCCCGTTCTTTCCCCCCGAGGGTGAAGCTGACCTTTCACCTCCTAGTGCCGAGGTCAAGAATAGTGGAGCAATACCTTCATTTCGCAATACGCCTTCATGGCATAGAGCTTAATTAAGCACAGGGAAAACTTTACGAAAGAACTGGTATGAACAGTTCTTGCTTAGCAATGGGCGGAAGTAGGCTGCCGAAGACAAGATTACGTTTCAGACCCTTCGGGCGCAAGGGAAGACGAAGAGACTAGGTGTAATGGAGAGACAGATCAGACGGAGTGCCAAGCCTTCAGGCGGGAGGGTGGGAGATGAAGGAAAGAAGAAAAGAATGGCACAGGTCCAGTTCATCTTGCAGTGTGCAGTGTTTCAGTGTCTCTGTCAGCAAGGCGTGAAGATTTCTGAGATGCGACGCCACGGAATCTGCAATCTGATGGACACGGGCGGGACGGGCATTGTACTGTTCATTTAGTGACACTTTGAGCTCCAGTGTACCACCGGCAACGGTAACAGTCGTCCGGAAATAGTGCTGATGTTTTCAGCTCTCACAGTAGTACTTGCCTTGCCTTCTCTTCGTTGGTTGATAATTCTACTTCCTGTTTCAAGCTAATGATGCAGGCAATATGTTCCACCCAGATGCGGTAACTGTCTACAAGACTTCACGGCATCACAGCTAAGAAGACCGTCTCATATTCTCACCTTTGTGAGAACTCAAAACTCAAAATTAAAACTTATAATCTCACTAAAGCGAACTTTCATTTGAAATATTTTGCGAAATCCGCTATTAGGCCGATCACAGTGGCCGCGCGGTCTAAGGCGTGAACTGTCTTCGCTCGTTCGAACGCTGGGATCGTGGGCTCGAATTCCACTCAAAGGAGCAGATGTGTGTGTGTGCGTTTATTCTGTGTTTATGTTGTCCTGTGTGTAGGTAGCACGGCCTTGCGACGGACTGATAACTCGTCAAAGAAGTCTTACCGTGTAAAAAAAGATTGCGAAACTGAAGAAAAGACCAGGGCCCAGCCAAGGGCTGTAAAGCCATTGATGAATGAATATAAGCGCGAGTAGGGTTGGTGTATTTGTTGAAGTGAATGGAAAGATACGAAAGGAGATCTCGCTCTTCTTGGATGTGACATCGTACAGTGCGAGAAAGTTCACTGACGTTTCAGAGCAATGTATTCTGGCTTCAAGATCGAAGAGTGAGCACGACTCAAGCAGAAAGCAGAGCTCTCTGCTTGCCGCTTGCTTGCTCGTTTTTCGTTCCTTACTTGGTTTACTCTTTCATCCTGAAATTGGAGGCAGCGTTTTCCTCAAAAACGTATGTAAACTTTTACCAGACAATTTTTCACATACAAAAAGTAGTGCCTGTCATCGTCACTGCTGTCAGAACCCCCAAATCGAATAATAATATACAGCGCCACTTCCATGGTCCCAACTGATTATAAAGCGCTTGTGTGTTCGGACTTTTGGATTACTGGATTGATTTCAAACGTAAATCGAGCTTTTTATTTATTCAAAAGATTTATGGGTACATTTTGTATTTGAACAAGGCCCTGAACCCGCGGACGTTCGGCTACACGTCGGGCTCGGGGCAAGCGGCAACCATGTTACGTCTTTCATCGCCCAGAGAGGCGGGTCCGTTAACACATAATCTCATGCTTCACAGGAATTAATTTCTTATTGCAGCGAAGTAAAACAATTCGATCAAATTTGTAATTTTTGGCGGTGCCAATTTTTTATTGCTGGTACTGTCATTTCGGATTACCCCTGTCCTGCTCAACTCGGTTGGCCAGTGTGAGCTTTACTGGAAGTGTTGAATGTGCAAAATAGATTGTAACTGAATAAATGAACATAAAGGCCATTGGGATTAGCATAATGGCAGAGGATGCAACCATTGTGGAACGTATGTTCGCCCCAAATCGGATTTCAGTTTTCCAGTCCTGTTGAGAGATGCGATAAATTTTGTTGGAGCTCCGTGCAACGCAGGCGAAGGGACTCTGATTCAAATTAAATTTAAAATGAGACAGCTTCTAGTGCACAACCATCAGATGCACTTTAGTTCCGAACTATTTCAGGGACGACAGTTCCTTCCAAGAAGGAAGTAGACACTCTTACAGTCGTTAACTTGTTCGTAAAACCTGTCTGTAGAACCAAGGGCCAACGGTGCATCTGTGGTTTAGTGGTCATAGTTCCTGGTTACAGAGCCAGACGTTCCGGGTTCGATTCCCGACTCTACCAGATTTTCTGAGAAATTGTGGGGCTGGAACGGGATCCACTCAGCCTCGTGAGGTTAATTGAGGAGTTAATTGAATGGAAAAGTTGGGGCTTCGGTCTAGAAAACCGAAATTAACGGCCGTTGGGATCCGTTGCGCTGACCACGTGACACCGTCTATCCGCTAAAGTTGGCACTAACTTCGCCTACAAGCGGCGGTTGCTCAGTCGGTATAGTTCACTTGCGGACTACAGGCCACGGAGTTTGTTTGTTTGTAGGGGCAGCGGTGCAAGGAATGCAGACGGAAACAGTGTAACTATTTCTGTTTAACGTCTGTTACTTAACTACGCTGTCAATATGTAGACTATAGCGTCACTACAATTTGTTGCTTCTCACTTCAGCTTTCGAAAGATGCCGAATGTATACGACATACAACAGACAGTTGGATTTTAACTTTTATTGTAATTGAACTTCACTTTAATTGCAGGGAAGTACAGCGAAACAACTTACATCATGTAATATTATGTACCTAACGAGGGCCATGTGAGGCCGAAACATGTAATGAGTAAGTCAATGTAACTAAGAGCAGTCACACGACCGCCGAACATTAACTGAAGTTTAATTAAAAAATAAGTAAAGTTGTCCGTAGTTAAGCCTGCGCCATGGAGACAGAAGGGGAGTGGAGGTATGCCGCCATCTTTCTTGACCTCGGCACTAGATGGAAATGAGTGGTCAGCTTCACGACCCTGCCGCTTTACACTCGCAGGAGCCCCCGGCATTCAATAGATAGGTGGCTGAGTGGGCCGCAGAACCGACATAGAGAGAAGGAAATCTTGCCCCTACTGGAACTCGAACTCTGACCCATCGGCCGTTCAGTGCATAGCCAATCGCTGTACCTACTGCGCTATCGCGGCTATCCCCCTCCTTTTTAGCCTACATTCCTTGTTTGCAAAAAAAAAAATGAAAGGAGGCTTACGAGATGACCTCGCTGTGTATCTGCCTCTCTGTCCGTATATGAGATGACCGCGCTGTGTATCTGCCTCTGTCCGTCTGTGAGATCACCGCGCTGTGTATCTGCCTCTCTGTCCGTCTGTGAGATCACCGCGCTGTGTATCTGCCTCTCTGTTCGTCTGTGAGATCACCACGCTGTGTATCTGCCTCTCTGTCCGTATGTGAGATTACTGCGCTGTGTATCTGCCTCTCTGTCCGTATGTGAGATTACTGCGCTGTGTATCTGCCTCTCTGTCCGTCTGTGAGATCACGTTGCTTTCTGTCTCCCTATTTTTTCATTTTCTTTGCAGTCCGTGTATCAAAGGAAAGTAGGCTATTTGTTCTTCCCAGAACTTACTGTAGTTTTTCCGTTGAACGCGGTGACATTTCATATCATGTGATGTTACTAATACTGTTGATGTCGTTTTTCAAATTGGCTAATTGCAGAAGGGAACAAGAAACAGTTCGGTTTCCTCTGCCCTTTGGAGCATAATATCCATTAACTAAATGGGTACCCTGTTTCTTTAATTTGCTCTGTGTTGTAGAAACGAGAAAGTGTTCCTTGTTGAGCTAACCCCCGAGTCAGTGCGACACGTGTAATTCATTGTTACCCACCCTCCCTCAACCAACTCTTTCTTACACTCTTCGGTTGCAACTCTCCTAGGAGCAAGTCATTATTTTCTGCCCCCTAGAATAAGTTTATGGGCTGCCTGTAAAGTCGGACTCATTGCTACTGCAAGTAATTTGGTCCCCCATCCCATGCTTTCCGTACAGTTTATATTTCCTCCAAGCCCATGGACCGTGTGCTTTGTGTTGGTGAAAGCAACAAATGTACATTGTTTAATGACTCACTTCTGTTTGCAAGGCACAGTGATACCGTCTGTGAGCCGTCTCATAAAATATTGCCCCCTGGGGAAGAATTCTCTGACTTGTCATTTTTTCTCTCTCTGTATGGGTGTGAAATATGGTCTCATTGAAGGTAAACTTCAATTAATGTATATACTCGTATAGTAATTAGGTTAACCGTCAACACAACAAATATACTCGCGTTGAATGTTTTACAATTTGACTTTTTGTTCCTGCTACATGTTTCGTTCGTACAAGACCATCATCAGGCATTTAATATAGGGGTACGATTAGTTATTGAACTACCGATATGTATGCATAGCAGTACAACGTGTCATATTATATACTAAAAGATAAAATTTGTCTCAAGTTGCTAAGGATTTCAATTAAAATAGAAGATACAAAATAAGATAAAAGATAAAATTAAAAATATATACTATATATCAAGATCTATAAAGTGTTGAATATATTATGTAAATATTAAAAATAATAAAAAATGCTTAAACATATTTTAACTGTTTAGTATTTGAAGTTAAGAAGTATGTATGCCAACTTAATACTAAGGTTCCAGTGCTACAGTGTACAATTGGCATGTTATGTCGTTTGTAGGTCTTTGCTGTAGAAGCTTTCTGATTAGCAAGCCCAGAGACAAGTTTCTGTGTTGTACGGGTTGTTACTGTGTGGTATATTAGGTCTGCAGATTTCACGATATGTATCGTTAGATGATCATATAATATGGCGTATGCGTTTTGTCTGGGAGTATATATATTCGGTGTGTTCTACATTGTGTATTGGTTCGATGTAGACTGAATAGTCTACATTGATGTGTGCATATATCTTATCTATGACATTATAATAGTCATTTCCTTATTTATTGATAATTTCTTCCTGAAAATTGGGAGTACGATGAGACAGTACATCGGCTATTCATAGACTTCAAGAAAGCCTACGATTCAGTTAGGGGGGAAGTATTGTTCAATATTCTGATAGAGTTTGGGATACCCATGATACTAGTTAGGTTGATTAAAATGTGTTTAAACGAAACGTATAGTAAAGTCTGCATAGGTAAACATTTGTCTGATGAATTTCCTATCCAGAATGCTCTAAAACAAGGAGATGCTTTATCGGCACTCCTTTTCAACTTTGCCTTAGAATATGCAATTAAGAAGGTTCAGGGAAACCAGGTGGGACTGAAACTAAACGGGACACATCAGCTGTTGGTGTACGCCGATGATGTGAATCTACTGGGTGATAATGTAGATACCATAAAGAAAAACACACGAACTTTAATTGACGCAAGTAAAGAGGTTGGTCTAGAAGTAAACAGAGAAAACTAAGTATATGTTACTGTCTCGTCACCAAAATGCAGGGCAAAATCATGACATAAAGATAGGAAACAGATGTTTTGAAAATGTGGCACAGTTCAGATATTTGGGAGCAACGATAACAGATCCAAACCTGATTCAGGAGGAAATAAAGAGGCGATTGAACTCGGGTAATGCTTGCTACCATTCAGTCCAGAATCTTTTGTCTTATCGTCTGTTGTCCAAAAACATAAAAATTAGAATATACAAAACTATAATTATGCCTGTGGTTCTGTATGGGTGTGAAACTTTGTCTCTGACATTAAGGGAGGTACATAGACTGAGGGTGTTTGAGAACAGGGTGTTAAGGAGAATATTTGGACCAAAGACTGATGAAGTGACAGGAGGTTGGAGAAAACTGCATAATGAGGAGCTTCATAACTTGTACACTTCTCCAAGTATAATTAGAATGATCAAGTGAAGGAGGATGAGGTGGGCAGGTCATGTAGCACGAATGGGGGAGACAAGGAATGCGTATAGGATATTGGTGGGAAAGCCAGAAGGAAAGAGACCACAGGGAAGACCAAGGTGTAGGTGGGTGGACAATATTAGAATTCATCTTAGAGAGATAGGATGGGATGGTATGGATTGGATAGATACGGCTCAGGATAGGGACCAGTGGAGGGCTCTTGTGAACACGGTGATGAACCTTCGGGTTCCATAAAATGCTGGTAAATTCTTGAGTAGCTCCAGAATTGGCGGCTCCTCAAGAAGGGCTCAGCTTCATGAGTAAATAAGTAAGTAAGTCCTTCTGAAGATGGTTGCTTCGACTGAAACATATAAAGGATGAAAGATTTAAAAAAGACAATATTTATCAATTACACTGGACGGCGTTATAATCTGTTATACTGTTGCTAGCGTGACCGACCAGGATGAACCAAGTCAAATTGCTGTTAGCTGTGTCGAAGCTCTGTCACCAGCATGTAAGATTTGAGGTTTTCACAGCCGTGAAGATTAATATTGCGGTTTACTGTGCTGTGACACTGTGAAATCTGGAAGGCAGATACCAACGTTTCGGAGAAACATACTGGATCCATCTGACGACCCCAGTATTGAGTTCACTGGCAATTTTACCGCCCATGTCGTCCTGCCGCCATTGCAAGTGCAGTAACACCAATATTGCATTGCTGACGTCATAAGATGCCTCTCTACCCGAGTCTACCAAAGTAAAGACCTGGTTTAAAGTTCTTTATGAATTCTTAGAGCAATATGAACCTATGTGGTGATGAATGTCTGGCTGTTCACCTCATGGTGCTCACACCAGCCCATTTAATGGATTCTGATCACACTAAAATCTGCCTGATGAGTTTCATTTTGGTACATTTAAGTATGTTATTTGAAATTATTGAGGAGCTTAGCGAGCTGCACAAGGAAAGACCAAATGAGAGAGAAACAATAAAATTACGGAAGAGCCGACCATTTTCAGTCTAAATGCTAAACCTGTAAACTCCAGGTCGCAATGGAAATACCGCGTGCAACGAATGGAAGACATACGGATTCCGAAGAAAACTATTAACATATAACCCAAAAGGAAATCGAAACATAGGACGCCCACAGTTAAGATGGAGGGATCAGCATAATCTTTTCATGGAAGGCATCTTGAACCGTTGCACATCTTAATATATAAATAAGTAATAGAAGTCCATCACGACTGAGCGGTCAGAGTTTGAATCCCGGTAGGGGCAAAAATTATCACTTCTACATGTCGTCCGGACCTGTTCTGGGGGTCCACCCAGCCTCTGGTTCAAGTGGTATCGGAGGCTCTTTCCCTAGGGGTAGAATGGACGGGTCGTGAAGCTGGCAACTTAGCTCAAACCGAGGTCAAGAAAACATGGATTTCTACATCCGTTCCCCCATGTGTCTGGCATAGTGCTTAATCAGTAAACACAAGAACAGCTGTACCTTCGCATGACTCTTGTAGCATCCTGAAGATGTCGACTGCAGTGTAAGCCGGAACATTGCAATACCTTTAACACACGGCGCAGCTAAGTCCCAAAAGCCGACGTTACACTTTCGTCAAAGGCAGCGAGAACTTTTTGATCACGCGGTACCCATAGAATTTTTGTAAGGATGTCACTTTTTTCATAGAATGTACATCCAACTGACTGACTCCATGGACCTGGACCTTCCTTGAGAAGCCGCCAGTTGCTCAGCCACTCGTAAACTTTCCCAATTACCTGTGGAATCCACAGGTTCATTACAGTGTTCATAAGAGTCCTCCATTAGTCTATCCTGAGCCAGGTCAATCCTGTCTATACCTCCCCATCCTTTAAGATCCATTCTAATACTGTCGTCCCACCTACGTCTAGATCTTCCTGGTGGTTGCTTTCCTTCTGGCTTTCTCGACAAAATCCTATATGCATTCCGCCTGTCCCCACATGCATGTCAGATGCCCTGTCCAACTCATCCTGCTTGAATGTGCAATAGAAAGGATGCCGGTTGCTGCTCTAATCCCCGCCCCCTCGTTTCGTGACACTTGAACATATATAATTTATACACACGAATTCACCCACCTTTGACCCTGAAGATAGAGACATCATGTACCTCAGAAACGTTAACATTTATGTTCACGCGGTTTAACAATCCAAGAATGGAATTATGATCAGAAATAGGCGTCCTCATTCCCGTCTTGGTGGAAGTGGGGTGCTTGAATGGTGGTAACTGCATGAAACCTTTGTAACGCAACGGGCACAGCTCTCAAAATGAAGCCCTAGTGTTCGTACATAAAAGGTTGGAAGGAAGACAAAAGATCTTGAAAGAAAGGGAGAATGTGTTTGAGCAAAAAACGGATTCCGTTTTCAAAGTGCTGTGCTCTTTTAGGTTATTAGGTGTTTGACAAAACCTCGAAACTGAGTAATTTCTGAGCGGAGGTTATCCATTAGACCGTACTTAGGAATGTAGAAAATTTTAAACTGCCTTTTTCAGTGCCATTGTTTTGTGCAAATTTCTTTGTGTGCTTCTTAGAAAGGCATTCCTTTACAAACGGAACTCAGAGCAGCAGCTTTCTGTGGACGGCACTTGCAGACGTGTATTTAGCTTGAAATGTGTCATTGGCTACTGGTGTAGAACAGGTGTATGGATAAATACCTTAATAAGCAAGACAGTCATGTTGGAAAATAGTACAGATACGTGCCGTGGTGCTGTGTGATAGCTTCTCACAAAATATTGTATTACCTTTTTGGTCCTCCCACACTTACATGAAGGGAGGACAGGCCCTGCCAGTCATAGGAGGTGACAAAAAGGGAACCCAGTGCCTGGGGGTACAGCCTGGCCACCCTGTTCCTGTGGGATATGAATATGGGGACCTGGCCCTTGGGGGGAGTCTCAAATCTGAGACAGTAAAATGTGGTCATGAGTCCTGCAGGACTCTGACCTGAGAATGACTGTGCTGGTGAGGACCCATCCTCTCGTCAGAGAGGATGTTGCATGAGGACTATAACCGAAAGTCTTCAGTTGAAAAATGAAATTACTGGTCTTGAGTCTGAAAGGGCTTGTCGCCAAGACAGACTGATTGGCGGTAAACCGGCGGTCATAAAGTAACTCTGACTCTGACTGGGGCTGCAGATGAGCCGGTGGGGGGATGGTGATTCTGACTAAGAAAACATAGACAGGAATTTATTCCTGGATGATGTGATGTAAAGAACATGGGAGGCAGTGGTTTTCACTCATTTTAAGTTTCTGTTTCAAAAATTTGCCTGGATTTGCTAAGTAAAGCCAAGCACAGTGATAAACTTGTATTCAATAGGCATTTTGCACATTTCTAGGATAATACCATGATTACATCATGACTTCTTCCTTCCTAATGTTTTATAATTCATTATTCATCTCTTGTCCTGCTGTTTGTCCCCATATATTCCGAGACACTTAGAGCACCAGAAAGTAAACCATTAGAAAGTCTCCGATTAGTTGCGCTCGCAACCAAGACTGCAACTGAGTATGAAATGTGAACGGTGTGCAGATCATAATATAAGCCCATTTTTGTCTGTTTATAGGTGATTGCCTTCATCTGTGGTCTGATTGTGATCATTTTGATGATCATGGCCCTGGCCTCGACTGACTGGCTCATGGCTGCTGGCTGGAGACAGGGTCTCTTCATACACTGTATAGGAGATGATGCTCCGATGCCGTTGCCTTTCAATGTGCAAGATCCACCAGACTGCTATCAGGCAAGAGATGTGGGTAAGTTGTGCATGCGGGTGTTGCCCTGTTTCTGGTGCAGTTTTCTCTCTCAGAAGAGGTTACCCCAACATGATCTGATGAAGTAATTAATACACATATATGTCCATCAGCACAACTTGTACAAATTATTACTAATTATATACAAAAAGCAGTGCCTATGCACATGGATGGCCCATGGCTATTGGCCAGAAGATGATTTGGCCATCAGCTTCTAGTTACTCATGAATGCATTACTTTAACATCCCAAATAGTCAACATTAGCAATGGCATCAGTTATTGTGCTTATCATTTAGCACTCTGATGTGAACCCAGCAAGTGGCACACCTCATGGCTTTATGGTAAACTTGCAGAACACCAGTTTGCTCACAGTCATCTCCTTATTTATTATATCTCAATGTTGTGTGTGTGTGTGTTTGTGAGGGGGAGGATAATTTAGTTCATGTTTTGAGCTTGTTGATGTTCATCAGGCCATTATTGTTTATAGTGTAAATATCAGCCAATATGTTAGTGGGTATCTTATATGGGCTGAATGGCCAAGGAATTGGGGTTCTATTCTGGAAGGGGTGTAAGATTTTTTTCTACTTCACAGCATCCAGACTGGCACTGGAGCCCACCAAACTTCCTATACAGTGTGTACCAGGGACTCTTTCCCCACGTGTAAATTAGCAGAGGCGTGGAACTATAATTCCATCCCCCAAGCGTCTTCATGGCGTGGTACTTAATTAATTGGGCCCTGGGACAACCTTCCTGTATAAAATTTCAAATTTTTCTAAATTATTATGAAATCATTAAAATGTACTGTAAAATTGAGATATGATATTATAATCCGGGATATCGCAGTTGGTATAGCGATTGGCTACGAGCTGGACGACCAAGGGGTTGGAGTTTCGAGTCCCTGTGGGGTCAAGAATTTTCACTTCTTCATGTCGTCCAGATCGGCTCTGGGAGCCACCCAACCTCCTATCCAATGGATATCGGAGGCTTTTTCTCCGGCGGTTAAGCGGCCGGAGCGTGAAGCTGACCACTCACCTCCAATTAATGCCGAGACCAAGAAAATGTGATCTATAGACCCACTCCCCCATACACTTTCATGGCGTAGTGCCTAATTTGTTAAGCACAGGGACAACTTTTATATCATACCACACAAGTGGTATGACCAGTATGCGGTGACCAGTTGGTATATCAGGAATTAGTTCTGAGGCCTGTTTTCTTGTACCTCACACGTTATGCATTACTCTAATAATAATTATGTATTAACAGTCCACATTATATGGATTAATTGAAGAAACATAACATGGTACTCAAATACAGTATTTTATAATGATGAAACTTCACTTTTTTGCATTCGAATATCTTAGTGTTAATATTATTATTATTATTATTATTATTATTATTATTGGAGGGGTGGGTTTCCCCATGCACCGCGATCAGTGGTCTATTGTACGTCCCCTCTGTGATATTCTACCAGTCTCTATACCCTACCGATACTGGTGCGTACCATCAGTCCCGACTCAGCCAGCGAGTTCGGCCTCTACTGGCTCAGCGGTATCCCTCGATGCTTCCCCCATGTATCAGAGGCGTTAGATACTACTGTTGGGCGGAAAATTACCTTGAATTTGGCTCAGTGACCTCCTTTGGAGATATGAGGTTCTTTTACGTGCTGTAAAGCTACGACACGGGACCCACGGCTTAAAGTCCCCTCCCGGAGGACTTGTTCCTTGAATTTTTCTGCCCTTAAAAATTCCACGACCTCCGCCGGCTTTGAACCCACGTACCTTGAGTCATGAGGTGGGAACGTTACCCCTAGACTATGGAGGCCGCTTATATCTTAGTGTTACTTACACATATCTATTCATGTACTGTCATGTGAAATATTTAAGTCTGATCTCTTGAATTTTGGGGTTGCTGTGTTTATATGTTTGTGATGTTGTGCTGCTAATTAAATGCCAATTTAATCATCCATTAATCATAATTAAGGTTTTAAATTAGTTTTTTTTTGGGGGGGGGTAAATGCAGTAGTTAACGATTAACATTGGGTTGTGTTGAGATGGTGTAACTGAACACATTGCTGTCCATGTCTCATGCTGTTGTAGCGTACATGCTTGTGATCAGTTTGCCTAGTATTTACTGAAATTTTTGGTGCAAATTCTGCAAAGTTAAAAATCTCTCCATGAGCACTATAATAGTGGAGAATTAAAATCCTTTGACACATCCTGTGTGACTGAGGTTCTAGCTGAATTATTTAATAGTATCCACCCTGTTGTGTGTCAAACAAAGTATTTTTTTTACTGCTTGTGGGGTGGGACTAAGTCCCTTGTACTGCGGCCACTTCTGGCCTATTGTACCAGCCACAGATGATAGGTGAGGGTGATTGTGGAGCAATTGGTGGAATGAAGATTGGCATGGGAAACCGAAGTACTCAGAGAAAACCTGCCCCAGCGCCACTTTGTCCACCACAACTCCCACTTGGCCAGACCCCGGGATCAAACCCGGGCCGCCGCGGTGGGAAGCCAGCAACTAACCCCTTGAGTTATGGCGCGACCTCTCGTACACAAGTTACATAAAATGTATACAAAAGTATGCAGTCTACACAACAATATTCTGTATTTAAAACAAAGTAGACACAATCGTAAGAACATTTGTTTTTATTGACACTACATCTTTCGACCCTTTTACTGGGTCATCATTAGGCGTGCAATGATACCAGTCTCAGTTGTTGAATTACATCTAACAATTTGCATCTAATTCTTCATTAAGGATCCTTATTGTGAACATGAGTGTTTTTAATTGCATAAATTGAGTCTCAGTTAAAATTCTAAATACTCAGATAATGAAATTTAAGAATTATAGACTAAAGATTAAAACATAAAAATTAAAATTCTAGCTGAATTCAGATTTTGTTGACTGGGACTCCATTTCTTGAAGCTGGGTGACTGTCTTGAGGCTCCACAAAACAAAATACTACTCTTCATATGAAGCATACACCTGCCGCACAGCTGATCTGAGAAAGAGAATGCACAATAGATCATAGAGAGTTGCTTTGTGAGGGCCATGTAATGTACACACGTGTGATCTATTATAAACCCCCTTAATTCCAAATGATGATGGTTAATATTTAAAAACTATATATGTAATTCTTCTGCATAATGTTTTAAGTGGTATGAAACACCCCTGGCATCCAGAGATAATGCTCATAATTGCCAGCTTAAACACTACAAATCCCAGTGGTTACTATATATACCTCCTGCTTTAAAATGTTGCTACTTTGCGCTCTGCCCATGTAATATATTTATGTGTTTCACATGATTCTCACAATGAACAGCCACTGTTTCCCTAAACAGTATTAACCGGCTGGTCTTTGTAGCGGAGACATACTGTGTTTCCGCTGAGGTACAGAATTTTTGTATACTTTTTAGAAGAAATCCAGTCGTTAAAGTTCCTGTATATTGAGAATGACATTGAATCAAGAATAACTTTATTAATTTCGTTGCAGCCTACATCAGAGCAGCAGCTGCACTATGCATCATTACACTCCTGACGGATGTAGTGGCCACCCTGTTTACGGGTTTGGGTCTTCGTAGCAAGGACCACAGAACCAAGTACAAGTACTACCGCGTGGCTGTCTATATCATGGTGCTATCATGTATGTTCATGCTAGTTAGTGCATGTAAATAGTATTTTCACCTAGTAACATTTGAGGTTTTCACAGCGTTAACTATGAAGAATGCCGTCTTCTGGGATGTGGTACAGTGTAGATCTTGTGTGAACTGACGTTTCAGAGGAACATATCGTTTCAGTCTTCAGGGCAGAAAAACCGCGAACGAAGAAACAACGTGAGCTTCACACAAGATCTGCACAATGCCACATCCCAGAATAGGCATTATTCTTATTTTCACTTAATTGAGCCAATGGTCAAGAATCATTTCTCACATTGCAATTTGGAGGGACGGTCTGATCTACACGTTGAGCAAGTTGGCTTAAGCAGTAAAGCTTATCACTTGTTGTGTTCAAGAGGCACTCAGTTTGAATCTTACCTGGACACCAGTTGTACTGACTGAGGTTTTTCATGGGTTTCGTCAGTCTCACCAGCCAAATTCTGGGATAGTACCTTAAATTGGGCCACAGCTTCCTCATTCCTTATCATTTCCCATTCATTATTTACCATAATCCAATTATTTGATACTACGAGTATATAGTACAATTTACCGACAGTGATGTTAACTTACTTACCTACTCATACTACTGGAGCTGAGCCCTTCTTGAGGGGCTGCCAATTCTGCAGCTACTCAAGAATTTTCCATCATTTTGTGGAACCCAAAGGCTCAGTACCATGTTCACAAGAGCCCTCCACTGGTCCCTGGTCCCTATCCTGAGCCATATCAATCCGATCCATCCTATCCTATCTTTCTAAGATCCACTAGTGATGTTAACTAAAGAACAAAAAAAAAATTTAGTTACTAATACAGTGTAATCTTAGTAATCTGAGCTAATGGAAGCAGTGGAGTGTTGGGAGAGTTGAATCATTGGATTACTGGATTTCAAATAAAATATTGTAATTTTAGTAAAATTATTTATTCAGAATATATATATATGTGTGTGTGTGTGTGTTTATATTATGACCAACAAGCAGACTCTATGGATGTTCAGCTACATGCCGAGCTCGGGGCGTGTGGTAACCAAGTTACATCTTTCACACCCTACAGAGGCAGGTCCATTAACACATATCATATTTCACAAGAATTCATTTTTTCACCAAGGAAGTAAACTAAATGATATCAAATTTGTAATTTTTGGAGCCGCCATTTTCTTTCTCCCTTTTGATCCAAGCTTGTAATAATGTAGACCTGTTGCTGGGCAATGATGAGGAGATAATACAGTGTACAAGAACCGTTGCTGAAAATCTGATTCACCCCCACGGAGAGATTAACTACAACAGTGAGGAGTGGTGTTTTCTACGCAGCCCATGCTGAGGTGTTATAACCAGGACAGTTAGTTGAGAGTAGACAGTTGGAGCAATGAGTCAGTTGTGTGGGATATTCACCTGCCAGTAAGGACATAAGCAGATAGCAGTGTTAGGATCCTAAGCAGATAGCAGTGTTAGGATCCATCACCAGGAAACGGCTAGTGAAAACAAACTGAGAAGACTTAGTGTATGTTGTATGAAAATATGAGTACATGAATTAGTGAGAGCATTATAATTGCTTATATTTATAATCTGTAAGTCGTCAATAAATGCGATTACCAGTTAAACCCAATCTATAGTCACTCCATCACGTGACAATACATTGGCAATGAACTGTAATAATTTTATAATGATGTAACAGTCAACATCACTAAGTGATGATGATGATGATGCAACTTCAGATAAGTTTTGGACATAGTACACTGTGTATATGAATTATGTATGATGGAACAAACGTCTGCTGATTTGCTGAGAGAGAATGAGGGATGTGATATGACTTAACTATGGACTCTTCTTTCTTTCACAGTAATATCGATCCTTATTGCCTTGGTGATCTACCCTGTATGTTTTGCAGCAGAGTTGAATGAAGGTGAGTTGATATTGTGTGGAACGTATTTCATAATGAGGAGTTTCATAATTTGTACTCTGCACTAAATATTTATAAGATGTTAAAACCAAGGACAAGATGGGTGAGACTTATAATACAAACTAAAGCTATGAGAAATGTGTACAAAATTTGAGTCAAAGGACCTGAAAGGTAGAGAGACCTATGCATGTGTATGTAAGTGGATAACATTAAAACAAATCTTAACCTTTAAGAGCCGAGCGACTCCATATGATGTCATGAAAATAAAGTCAAGGGGACGAATGATGACATATGTCGTCGCGCAGTCCACGCGTGCGGCCGGCTTTTTAAAATTTAATTTTAAGTTATAAATTCTTTTTCTGCTTACATGATTTTTGGTCACCAGCTTTATAAGTTGTCTCTCTTCCCACCTGGGTCGTCTAACGGACCGTTGGCTTCGTGTGGAAATCTTGGAAACATCCAGAAATCCAGTGTCCGACATCGCACTTCACGCACTTTGTCCGGACGGTTCTTCGTTTTCCATGCGAAAAGCACACACGACACCTCAATTGCGAAGTAGAGGAAGTCGACCAGTGATGTGGTTTGGCCTCCTATAATCGAGATATCACCGATAAAACGGCAGGGGTTCGACCCCTGGGCCGTTGATGGCGAGGTGGACCCCTTCCAGCATGTTCCGCACAAGAGCGAGACAAAATTCTCTTTGTGACAACAGGATGTAACTGTTCAGATCCAGGAGACGGAAAAATAGTTTATTTGTCCATTTCCATGTTCGACGACAGATGCTATAACTGTTTGCCACAGTTTGCCCACAGCTCCACCTGAATAATTATTCACACTTCTCTTGCCATGCTGGTGTGCTGGTCCCCAGGTTGCCGACCAAGATGATGGTTCTTCATCGAAATCAACCGCCAGTGATGTGGTTTGAGCTCCTCTAATCAAGGTATCTCCAATGAAATGGCAGGGGTTCGACCCCTGGGCCGTTGAGGGCGAAGTGGACCCCTTCCAGCATGTTCCACACAAGAGCGAGACGAAATTCTCTGCGTGACAACAGGCTGTAACTGTTCAGATCCAGGAGATGGAAAAATAGTTTATTTGTCCATTTCCAGGTTCGACGACAGATGCTATAACTGTTTGCCACAGTTTGCCCACAGCTCCACCTGAATAATTATTCACACTCCTCTTGCCATGCTGGTGTGGTGGTCCCCAGGTTGCCGACGAAGATGATGGTTCTTCATCGACTTCAATTTCTGATTCACTTTCTTCCTCGCAACTCTCAGAGTCATCGGTACAAGCAGTCTGAATCGGTGTCATTTATAAGTTGATTCTCAATTTCAGCGTCTTCCACATACGAGGCCATGGTGGACAGCAAAACACAACACTAGCAACTCTCAGAGTCATCGGTACAAGCAGTCTGAATCGGTGTCATTTATAAGTTGATTCTCAATTTCAGCGTCTTCCACATACGAGGCCATGGTGGACAGCAAAACACAACACTAGCCTTGAACGTTCTGACACTGCTCGGCTATATTTCAAAACAGACTACTTCTTGTTTGGCTATACGAGATAAAACAGTCAGTGTTTCTGCGAACGAGTAGACATCGCCCACACTCATTGATACCATAAGTTTCCTACGAACTGGAGCATGATGAACGAAGCATAAACATCTGACTTTGTAGCAACACAAGCCATAGTTAGAGCATGATGTCACCAGCAGGCATTCAGACTGCAGAAATGTTTTGTGCAGGAACTGTATGCATTTTTGTGCACAGACGTTCGAAATTGAGGGGAAAAATTTTTCTTGGCATCAGTGTAAAAATTTTTAGAGATTTTAAAATCGGTAAATTACAATAACTGATTCTATATTCTTTCTAGATAAAAGCAGCGTTTATTTCGTTCGTTTATCACAAAAATTGTAGAAATCACAGCATTTTGAGTAACATGATTACAATTTTTATTACTCTACAGTGGCGGGCATTTAAATTAACTCCGTCCCGCTACCACTACCGGAATTTAAATGGCCGTCTCTTAAAGGTTAAAGTAGTAGAGTGAGGGGGTGTGGAGTGGAAATATTTGGCTTCAGGTGGGGACCAGAATCAGGCTCCTGTGAGCATGGCAATGAACCGTCAGGTTTCAGAGGGGCTGGAAATTTTATGGATAGCTGAACAAGTAACAAGTTCATGGAGTTACTTATAGTAATTACATATAGTGGTGTAATGTAACATGTGGCACACAGTATACTTTTCGTATAAATGTTTCTTATTATGCATGTTTTAATGAGTGAAAGGAATATATGCAGTACACAGAGTTTTACATTTATAAAAACCAGATTTGTTTTTGATGTTAGCAACAAACCAGACAGACTGGTCTAGCAGTAACACTGTAAGCGTGTATTGAGGAGGTGCTCAGTTTGAATCTTGGCTAGTATCCTGCCTACCCTGAGGATTTTGCAGTTCTTCTGAGTCCCTCCAGGCAACTGTAGGGATAGGCCATGACCACTTCCTTCAGAATCCTTTCCAAATTCATCAACATCGTACCGTCTGTGTGTAGCACATATATTGACAGTCGTTAAATAACCCAGAAGAAAAGACAGTAGCAACAGAAACACACTATTGGCCTTGACAGTAAAGTTCTCTATGTGTGTCCAAAATGGCGGTTCAGTCACTGATTAGTAAGATTGGTAGGTTCATTGGCATAACAGTCCCTGAATGACTCTTAGAGAAGCCATGTTATTTTCGAAATTAGACTGCTAGCTATCTCCCTGCTACCATGTGTCACTTGTAGCATTTTGGTGACAAGTGAAATTGTGTGCAGTGGTTGATTCTTGTGAAGTGCCTGATGGAAAAAGCATGTACATCTGTCGGTCTGTTGTCAGTAACATCAAGTCCTTTGAAACTTTCTCAAGAATACCTAATCTCAGCAAAACTTGAGAAATTCTGGGATAACATCTATGCTTATTCTAAGAAATTAAACTTGGTAGAATAACAACATCCACCAACTACTGCTCCTGTCTGGAAGAACTTTCCTTGGCAGAGGTGGACATTGCTGTACTGACTCACTGACTCAAGTGTACCTTCCACTTCTGCCATATTCTGATCCTATTCATGACTACTACCAACTCTTACTGTATGTAACATACATAATTACAGAATAGCAAGTGTTAGTTTTTTATACATGATATTTCTTAGCCTGCCTAAAAATTTGGGTTCTGGTTTCAAATCCCATTGAGGGCACAGCTGATTGTACCTTTGTGTGAATTTGGAGCTGTAAAAATGGTCTGGTCCCCAATGTAAATAATCCTATCATATTGCCACCTGACTGATTTGAAATCATTAATTTTTGTGTTAGTAATTCATGGTGTTAATGACATGCTTGTTTTGATGTGCCAGGAAACCGTACTGTGTGGGAGTTTGGCTGGGCATATGGTGTGGGCTGGGGTGCAGCCATCTTCCTGTTTGGAGGAGTTGTGTTACTTCTGTGTGACAAAGAATCAGAGGAAATATACTACAAGGAGCGCAAGATTGTTCATGACAGCGACTCGCGAGCCTAGTGCCCACCCCCCCTGCCCGATGTTGTGCTCTGAACTGCTGCTGCCACCACCTCGACCCACGTCATCACGTGACATCACATGAAGACTGTTGCATACTTGCTCACTCACTGCCCAACAGACACAAGTTTCGATTAGTTGAGTTTTGTGTCTTGGTTGTTATTAACATGCACAGTGCAGCTTGATGAAAGGGATGATGTCATAATTTTGTGTAGTTGGTCTCAGGATGAGGTTTGTTTCAAAAGTATAGTAACTACATATTGTCCTCAACCATACGATGACCTCTGATTCCATAAGTCCTCCTGCACAATGACAGTTTTATATGACAGGAATAACTTAAATCTTTTTAACTCTTTAATGCTGAGAGGCAAACCCTACATGATTCGACAGATTTTTCCTTGAACATGACTGATATGCTAGATGTTGGAACCACTTGCCTTTCAGCCTGTTATCATTTTAATCGGTCAGTATGTTTTTACAAATACTGCTACTTCTTGTCTTGATGAAAGCAACTTGGGTGTGACAAAGAAAGATGATTTTCTTAAATGTGCTCATTTTAGACCCAAAAGGACAATCACCACTAATAAACCAGAGCTTGGTGCGTACTGCAAGCTACAGGGGGCTGACAGGCTGACACCTGCAAGAAGTCCAGGGTTGCTGTCCCCATGCTGTTGTGCCAAGTAGTATCCTCACTTAGAGTAACCAGCCTTTTTGAGCATTCTCCCTCATTTGAAAATATTGCCATTCGGCATGCTGTTGTGTTTCAGCTGGCACTCTGGCGACATCTGAACCATATTGCCCACTGTCTAGCATCAGATCTTATTATTCAGATCTTTCAACCTTAAATATGCATGCTTTACAAATTGTAAACCTTGTGGCAATGACAGTTATATTAAGAATAAATAAATTCACATTGGAGTATCAGAAAAGTATTTGACCAAATTCATAAACCTATACAAGCCTAGCCACTGCCTGTAAAATGACCTTGAGGAGTAGTGCCCACTGACTAGATCTAGGGCAATCAGTAGGTCTGTTTGCAATATTTTCCATAGTCTTCAGTTTTTTAAACAACATTTCAGAAACTGCATCTATTTCTGTCATCAGGAGGAAGGGAGGAAAGCTTCCTCCTCAGTTGGACTCATTAGAAAGAGCTTGTCTTGATCACTCAATGTGTTGAATAGGAACATTTCCTCTGTCAAACCTAAAGACTTCAACTAATCCAGTTTCTGAAATGTTTTTGGAAAAAGAAAAAACTTGAGATGGTGGGACTGGGACCAAAGTAATAGTCATGTTTAGTAGAATACAACACCGTCAGAAGCATTCAGACTTAAGTGACAGACTTTTTGTCCATTGTAGAGAGGTGTGTTCTGTACATACACTAAAGTCTGTTTTATTCCTAATTATGTAAATGTGTGAACAAAATATATACCTGTGAGTGGTTGAAAGTGATATTCAGTGTCTGGTACATCCCATTTACCAATTTCATCTAAATTCCTATGTACATTTGTATACAGTCTGATGTTAGAAGTCAATAAACATTATTACTTATGCACATTGTAAAAACATACAGTCAAAATTTCTCTGCAGTGAAGGTTAGTGCCCACAATTGCATTATGTATAAGTGCCAAAAAAATAAACCTCTGCACAGTTTTGTCCATGATTGTAACAGTTCTCGTTCTAAATAAGAACTAAAAGTTTGTGACAATGGTATATGAATACAGTTATCATGTTTTTTGACATTATCCACCTTTTTTTTTCATTTAACACGACGTTTTGTAGACTGGATTCTATCTCCATCCTTAGGTAAAAACCTTCTCATTTGGGTCCAGTCAATAGAGCTAGTCCCTGTCTCCAGACACCAGAACCAACACAAGAAAGGGTACGTAAACCAAACACAAAATAAACTATCACTGATGGCTTATGTTGTAGTTGGTTTATATATTCTATCTTGTTATATTTCTTCTTACCCAATTAACTCAGTTGTGAAGTGTAACAGTAGAAGTGAAAGAACCAAGGTATTGAAGAAAGCAGTCTTCTGGGATTTGGCACCGTGTATATGTGGTGTTAACCGACTTTTCGGAGGAACGTATCGCCTCCGTCTTCAGGGTAGAAGGAAGTATGTAAGAAATCCGCAAGCAAAGAGACCGTGAGAACAGTAAAAGCAGTCAGCTTTCTTATATTTTTCCTTCTACCCTGAAGATGGAGGTGATACGTTCCTCTGAAATGTCGGTTAACACCACATATACACGGTGCCAAATCCCAGAAGACTGCTTTCTTCATAGTCACCGCCGTGAAAGCCTCAAATCTTACAACAAATGTATTGTTTCAAGTTGAGCAAGAAAGTCCGTCTCATTTTGGACTACATTCTGCAAGCTTTCTTGAGCCACTAATCGAAACTTGTGTTATTTGCCTCGAGTGAACAACGAATCAAACAACTGGGGGTCACGTGTGATGGGTGAGTGTGCTGTGCTGTGCTGTTGTGTGTGCTGTGATGTGGTTTCAATGAAGGAAAAGTTAACAGCTTTTGGAAATTTCAGGATTGATAGATGTTCATTTCTTATTTGTATCTTTTTGTTAAAAATGAAGGAACTAATAGGCGGCATGTACACACGAAGCTGCAGACTTCACTCAGAAGGAAAATATAAGAGTATGAATTTACAAGCTGATCTGTGCAATGGTTTGACAACCATCTTTATTTGTTTTGATTTGGGAAGATCATAAGATCCCTGAATAAAGTTTCTCTTGAGTGGCTGAAACAGAAATGTGACAAAGTTATGGTGATGGTTGTACAATTACAGCATGTCGTAACTGTACAGTAGGAATCCTGCAACCTTCAGCTAAGACTTGCAGCAGTATGGCTAAATAAAGTTGTCTTCCCAGTATTAGCCATGTAAGGGTTGAATAAAATTGTAACATTTTTGTAATTCCTGATTATGGAAGAAGGTACTTGAAGAATACTCCCTTCTGGGTTGTAATGCTGTGTAGTTTGGAGAAAGCCCAACTTTTTAGAGGAGCAGAACACCACCACTACGTGGTCGAAGTGTAAGCCAAATAAGGAAGAAGCAGGTGAAAAGCGTGCTGAAACATTGGGCACTCTCCAAACTGCAAGGTGTTACAACCCACAAGACTGTATGTACTGTTTGTAATCACCACATGATAACCTCAGATACAACAAGGAGCAGAAACTTCTAAGCATATATATTTTATTTAACTGTTACATGGCTTGTAGTGGAAAAGTGTTTCTGTTAAATTACTGTTACTGTATTCCATGTTCTTGTGCAGTCATTTTGTCAACTGGGCATCAGTGCTACAACCTATAATCATTTTACTACTAGAGCTTTCTTTCATGTTCTGTTGACATTCCTTTTGATCATTGTGTAATATAACAGACAATAGATTTTCATTTTTGCATACATATTATGCAAAAATGGGGCATATGGTAGCATAGTTTGTTGAGTGAGGCACTATGCTACAAGGTGGAAGGTCATGGGTTTGATTTGCAATGAGGTCACTGGTTTTTTCAGTTGACCTCATTCTTCCAGCTGCACTATGGCCCTGGGGTTGACTCAGCCTCTAACAGAAATGAGTACCAGAAATTTTCCAGGGGGTAAAGGGCAGCTTGCCAGCACATAATGGTGACAGCCTCACTGCCATCTGTGAGCCGGTTGTCTAGAAAATGTGGGAGCCTTGACATCTCACAACCCTAAGGGTCTCCACAGCCTGTTACAGAGATAGCTTTACCATTTTATTTCTAATAAATGCATGAATTGATTAATTCTTGGGGACACCTCATGTTTTTTATTAGTTTGGGATGTTAACTTATTTCATTTGTGTCCTAAATTTAGTGCTCAGTTGTACCTTATTATAGATACATAATAGTGTAGATTAGAGGATAGTAAGTGCCCATTGATTAGAAGACTGTAACAGTAAATTTAATTTGCCTCTCTGAATTCCTTTCTAAGGAACATGAAGGGAATGGATTCCTGCTGTATTGAAATGTAGAGGAAACATTAATATGTTAAGACTTGAGTGTGGTGCCCTAGGATGATGTGTGGAAATTGAAGTTCAACTACAGACAACTCTGAAACATTCTTCCTGAATAACTATGTATTCCAATGTTTCAATATGTTTAGTATTCAGAAAAATATATTTTCAATAACAGCCACAATTTCAACATACTCTTTATTTGCAGTGTTGTGTTAATGGTGTTCTGTTTCTAAGAAGGATGCAGAAACTGTTGATCCTGTACCATAATGTTTTTATACCACTTAGTGAATGTGTTTGGTTTTGAAGTTTCATGAGAAACTATAATAACATGTTTTACAATAAATAGTCATCTTCATAGATTGCAGGAAGTCAACCTGTCAACCATGTGACAGCTACTGGGCAGATCTCTTTTAGACTGAGATCATATCTCTCACATTGTTTTGAAAATATTAGACTTACTTCTGCAGTCAGCTTTGCCATCTGTTGGACATATTTCCTGCTGCCAATTTGATAATTTTATCAACAGGCACTGCTTATTTTTTGAATAAAGGAAAATTACAATTTGCATCTGCAACTTATGCTGCATACTGTTCTTCATTCCCAGGAATATAACGCTAGGAAGGACTAGCGTAGCTTATTAAATATGAATGAGTGGCTGTATCAGCAATATATTGCAAAATGCAGGCCACCCAGGTACATTTTATATCTGCTACAATTAAAGACATCTGGTTTTGAATCGGGCCGCTTTCATCTGTTCATCAGGTTAGTGATAGGTTTAATCTTACAAACTGCAACTCTGCAGAAGTTCCACACTAACAATTAAATTTACATTTTTTCTTAACACTTTTCTTTCCAATACAGTTGAACATGTTTGAGAAAAGGTTGTCATTCTTTGCTTCTGGACACTTGTTCATTTTGAAATTCCAGCATTAGTCATTTATAGCAGCACACACTATGAGACAGAAAAACTAAAACTGTTTACAGTATTTTGGAATATATGTGACTAAGAGAAGTTAGGCTAGCAAAGAGGGGCATCTAGTGAGCAGAGCATTGATTGAGGGAACAGGGCAGAGGTTACAACTTTTGTCTTCTTGGGGAGGAAACATAACCACATTACAGCCCAGTATGATAAAACAGAAATTAAAATCTGTGTTTGATCAGGTCATACCATTAGAAGCAGAAGCCTGTAAAATCTGTTCTTTATTCTAAACTCTGGTTGCACCATACTATGTAACTACAGTTATAGCTTATATATTAATCTATTATGTTTTTGACTGAACATATACCAAAACACCCACCAGAAAATTTGACTTTAAAACTGAAAATGAGACAGCTAGAGGTCCAGTTTGTTTGATGTGACTTGAATATGCCTGTCTGCTCCCACCAGAGTATGCCAAAGAGGCCAGATAGTGTTCCTTTTCGCTGTTATTGTGGGCACAGTTAAGTGTAGGTGTATCAGTCTCTCTGCATGTAAAGTGATTGCAGGTCAGAATCAGGAACTGATCAGTTTACAGTTGTCAATGCCCAAAGTCCACAACTGCTGCTACCTTTGATTACTTTATGTAACAGTGCTCCCAGTGTACTCTATAAGAGATGAAGGGATTATTTATTGATTAAACATGTAATTTGGTATCTCATTAAATGTGGATTTAACAGTTAATTTGTTTATGATAAAACCTTATCTAAATATTTTTATTTTTACTTGCTTAACTGTAACAGAGCAATTGTATTTGTGTGTGTGTATGAGAGTGTATGGATTGGTTGAGACAACTCGGGCAGGATAGGTGTGTGCTTTGTTGTTTATCAGACATTAAAGACAAAATACGTTATCAATTAATTGACGGGGAAACAAACGATACACATCTGCTTTACAGAGTCAAGATTAATGAAGTGTTTTACAGAGATATAATATGGCCAACAGAGAAACATTTTCATGAGTATGGAACCATATTCTATTATATAAAAAGAAAGAAATATTAATTGTAACAATAAGAGTAATAACTATTGTATGTATCTTGTGATTGTATAGTCATTGAACAGAGGAAGCAGATTATCAGTGCAGAGCTTTCAGCATGTAGAGAGACAGTGATTTTTGAATGAAGATAAAGCAGAAAGGTAAACTACAGATATTTTTACAGTGTTGTGTACACAGAACGTACTCATTTAAATATAGAAAGCATGACCAGAATTTTGTCTTTTAATTTATCGTATTGTCTGTTTCAAATACTATGTTCATAGAACTGTTTGTGACACATGATCTGCTTGCTGTGTTTAATGGACCATAACCATGTTTTTATATATATATATGTAATAGGTTTTTGAAAGTTACTAAGGAAACCTGTCTTCACAGAACTCTGCCACATACGAGAAGGTTCAAATGGTTACCATATCGTTACTAAATCTTAGCTTCCAATACATCATCATCCTTGACCCTTCTCTTGTGAAGAGGATTGAGACTTATTGAATTTAATGTGCTGAAGCATGGAAACCATTCATGCAATGATATGACATCAGGTTACATGCTACATAGAAGACAGTTGTTGTGACATTATTTCACTGTCTCAAGCCATCACACAGGAGGATCATAATACTTACTTCCAGATTCATCACACACACTTTGTCATGATTATTAAAATTAAAAAGTTCATTCAGGGAAAAAATATATTTCTGATTCACTGTTAATACAACATTCAGTATCAGTTAGCAAGTACAGGTATTCCTCGATTTATGTGCCAGTTATGTTCCAGAAGAAAATCACAGAAGGTGAAATCACATAAATCAAGTTGGGTAGGCCAAATTTTCTCTTTTCCCCTCACAGTCCTTGTCTGCCACCCATACAGTACTCTACTCCCTCTCATCCCCACCCCTCAACCAGCAACCATTGTCCACTGAAGTGAGTGCTTTAAGTCAGTTGAGTGCATTAAAGTGAAATTGCGTTTTTTAACTCACTTATAACGAGGAGGACCTGTATTAACTTCATTTCTGAAGCTGTATCCAGTTGCCCCATCTCCACAGATAGAGAATGCAGGCCTCCGGTTTGTAATGCCATGTAGTTCGAAGGAGGAACATATCACTTGCATCTTCAAGATTGATGATTAAGCCAAGCAAGAAACCAGTAAGAAGCAGGTAGCAAGGATGCTCAGCTTGGCTTACTGTTTGGCCCTGAAGATGGGGGGTGGGGTGGTGTTGTGTTCTTTCCAAATATCAGACTTTTTCTGAACTACTCAGCATTACTGCCCAGAAGGCTGTGCTCTTCATGCATAGTTTGTAATGGCATTTGGTAATTAATGCCTAATTTTTTGCGCTTGTAACTGGCCTGACCTGATATGTACCCAGGCAATGTTGACACAGCAAGTTAAATCAAACTTTGGTATACACTTGCAGCTTGGATAACACTGTTACAGTTGCTTTCATGTTTATGCTTTCCATTCCTGAATTTTGTTACTTCTTCTTATGCGCTAGTGTCAGTGAATAATCAGCATTTGATTCGGACAGATGTCATATCTAAAGTTGTTTCAGTCTTTTGCTTATATTTAGGGTTACCTGATTTCCATTAATGAAGTACATGTGCAGCATTTTTGGGAGCACCTGCCTGACGTATTACAGAACAACAGAGTTAAATGTCATTCATAATTGGAAGGCACTTAAATCTTTTTCACATTTTCACAACATATTTTCTCAGAGGTGCAGTTTAGTAAGATTCCCATCTTGTTTTTATTCATCAGGCTCTATGTTAATTAAGAGGTTTGTCATCTGTGCTCTTCTTGTAAGATTGAGGTTTTCATGGCTGTAACTATGAAGAATGCTGTCTTCTGGGATGTGGCACTGTGTAGATCTTGTGTAAACTGATGTTTTGGAAGAACATGTCGCCTCCATCTTCAGGGAAGAAAAATCTGTGAGCAAGGAATCAGTGTGAGCAGGTGGCTGCAGCAATACATTCCTCTGAAATATCAGTTTACACAAGATCTACACAGCGCCACATCACAAAGATGGCATTCTTTATGCATTTCTTGTTTCTGTCATGTGAGCTGATCAAAATAACTTTCATAATGAGGTAATGACCTTGGTTAATTTGTTATTCTACAAGCCAACATAATCAGGACCATTCATACAGGGAACAGTTGTGTTTCCTAACATGCCTCCCCAGTAAACGTGGACATTTCTGGACCTGAAATTGTTAAAGCTGTGAATGTGAAGAGTAGAGGCTTCTGGGCTGTAATGCCATGTGGTTTGACAAGAGCCAAGCTTACTTTGCTCTCTGCTTTTGCTGGTTTCTCTCTTTCTTGGCTTACTCTCTGAACCTAAGATGGAGGTAATATGTTCCTCTTAAATATTGGACTGTCTCAAAACTACAAGACCACACTTTTGTTAGTCGCTGCCATGAGAACCTCAGGTCCAACATAATTAGATCTCTGCTCGTCCATCTTTACATTGGATAACATTATTTTAATCAGTGTTATGTTTTCATTCTCGAACTGCAGAGATTATGTCCTGTACATTGTTTTCATTTGGGATTTATATGAGAACGATTGCCTTAAGGGACATGATAGGATTCCTTGGATTGGAGATTTACTGCATGCCAATGGCTTTTTAGAATCTATTACATGCTCCAGAATCAGTATAAGGGGAAGATGGGGTGACCAAAAGATTTACAAAGAACTTAAGAAATTTCAGGCTTATGACAAATGTTACATTGCTTAGGTCTGCCCCTCCTTAAGTGGTGATTTAGCATTACTTCGTTTAACAACCTATGCCAATTTGGGACATACCAAAAGAGACAATTATGTTATTGCACCTTATATTAGGAATCCCTTAGATCACTTCTAGGCTATTTGAGTTTCTTACAGTGGTAACTATGAAGAGTATTATATGATCTGCTGGGTTATAACTCCAAGGACCTTTGACTTTTTGATGCAAATAATGGTTTCTTTTAAATTTAATGCTAGGTCTTTATTGTTGATATGTTTTGATTTGGCTTCCTGAATGTGTCAGTTTGGGCAGGTTTTCCTTTCCTTCTCTTGTGGTGTCTCTGCAGTCAACAAATTATACTATTGTAGCGTGTTTAGCTACAGAGAGACAGTTCAGATTGTTAATCAGTTTTACTGAGAGATGTTGCCTAGCAACAGGCCGATACAATCCACAACTCTCCCATTGCGCGCATGTCTTGAGGCCTCAGTGGCACAACAGTTTCTGCTTAGAGCAAATACGTCACACTATTTAAAATGAGAAACAAACAGAAACTATATTTTTCTTTCTGAAATGGATATACTGGTGCCTAATTTTCATCAAACATATCAGACATCCCCAGGATACAGTCCATCACAAGGTCATTGAAAGGAAACACTGAGGAACAAAATCCATACCTCTGGCAGTGTATGAACTGTACAATTATTACTTTTCCATTTTTATTCATGCAGCGTGAAAATGTGGTTTACACTATGAAAGAGAACCTTCATTGGTCAGGTGATACTTATTTAGCTGAACAAGAAAATTCCTCTTAAGGTATCTCCATGTTCATCATTGTAGTCAGAAAAGCGACCATTCTGTGCCATATTGCGACCCAATTAACCGTTTGTCCTCCATAGACTTCTCTAGTGATATAAACGCTTCAAATATATTTGTGTAGATGGGGCATTAAATGTATGTTCAGATGTAACTTACTTTTAATGTTATGCATTTGTTTCATAAGAAAAATATTTTTATTAATATAAACATTTCAGAGATACTGGAATAGCACAAATACCATCATACTGTATACATATAATATTAATATGTCTTTTATAAGTTAATTTACTAAATGATATTTCTAAATTTTTTTTAATTTTTAAGTGTATATGAAATATATTTTATAAGGCAAAAATAATGCTGTGCATATCAAATTATTATATCAACACTTCGATTGCAAATGGTAAATCTTAATTTGAATGGAATTTTTAAAATGCAGTCATTTGAATCCAAATATGAAATATCACTTGTAATATAATGAAGTCCACATTAATTTTGATGCTTTGTAGACATTTACAACTTTCCTTGGGAACAGGTTATGTCTCTAGTCAATAAGTATTTTAGTTTAGTTATATATTCCCATTTTCCAGGCACTTGTTTTCACACACTTCAATTCCTACAATTTGATTTATGGTTTTATATGCTACAGTAGCTTGTCACATTGGAACCTGTTCATACATTGTGCTCTGTGTCCTCATAAATGTTATATTACAGATTAGCTGAATATACGTTGCAGTGAATTCTTCTCTGAGAGGCAGCTGTATCAAGATGGAATGGATTTCCATAGTTTCTGAAACTTTCACTGTCTCCTTGAATAGGAATGTCAGAAATTCATTCCATCTTGACATTAATTTCCAGAGAAGACTTCATTATATTTAATTGCCATGAAAGTTTCAAATATTGAATATATGTTACTCTATTATATCCGCCATGTTTGAGGTGGCAAATGTTTTGAAACTCTTGTAATATATTAATTTTTTTCATTTCCAGTACCTGTTTATGTGTATATACAAAACTGAAATTATTTTTGCTTAAATTACAATAGCTGCAATATTTTATTGTTGTATTAACCTAGGGCTGTACATTAGGGAGTGTGGAAGTAACAAGAGGTTAAATGTCATAAAATTGATGCTAAGATATTGTTTTGTGTCGTGTATCAGTATTTCCATCCAGTTTCTATTAAGTGGAATGGTTAACAATTCTGTACATTAGAGGTTAGCGGCTGTAACTCCATAGTAGACCTTTAATAGTAATTCTTGTGAAGATAGTGTTATAGTGAGATTTATTTAGGAGAAGTAACCCCCATCACTTAAATCAGAATTTAAGATCCAACAGATTAGTTCCAATTTCCATTTGGAATAAAAGTAGAGATGTGTGTTCCTCTGTTTACTGAAAACTGAAGTGCATGTGAGTTACATCTGCTCTTCTGAGGTACCGACTTGGTTTGAAGATTTTCAGTCTTACTGTACTTCCTTTTACATTGTCCATACCTCTTTTCCAGAACATAATATCTGATGAAGATTGCTTTCCTCTGGAATGTGATGCTAGTAGATTGTTACCTGCTTTTACCTGCTGCTTCCATCTTCAGTGACCTTAAATTAAAGATGGAGGTACCATGTTCTTCCAAACATCTATCTCTGAAACATTGGTAATGATTTGCAAGGCCAGTGTTACATCCTAGAAGTCATTAATCTTCATAGTCATTGCCATGGATACTCAAATATTCTCTGATATTGAGAGGTTTTCATGAGTGATATAGACAAATGGAAGGTTGCGGGATCAAATCCTGATGAGGTGGAGTTTTTCAATTTACCTACTCCTCCCAGACACACTATAGCCCTGGGGTTGACTTAGCCTGTAACAGAAATGAGTACCAGGAATATTCCTGGGGGTATAGGGTGGCCGGTACGTAAGGCTGACAACCTTACCGTCATCTATGAGACAATTGTCTAGAAAATGTGGGAACCTCCATGGGCCTCCATGGCCTGTTACAGGGATTACTTTACTTTTACTTAATGGCAAGCTCAGAATGCCTTAAGTGTACCTAGAAGTCACATAATTCTTTTGTTAAATCAGTGGGTCATCCTTTTCTGTTAAACTGGTAACTGATTTTCATACATATTCTTTCAAATTGTATCCATCTTATGGTATATTAACGTATATTCTCTTTTCTTTTGGGTTCATCCATTCATAAATGATCCTTTACATCGTTGCCAAAATGACACCTGTGTTCGTATGTTTATTCTATTTAGTATTCAGCATTTCATGCAGAGTATATTAGTATCACAGAATCTAAAGTTAACATCAACTCTTCATTACAGAGTTAGATAATTTCACACTCACATGTAAAGTGTGTAAGAAACTGTGACCCTTCTAGAATTCCAAAAATATCCGCATTGCCTTTCAAGACTTAAAAGTTATACTAGTAACAGACAGTTCTGGATAAGAACATTACTGTCTTTAGGGATTTGATGCTGTGTAGTCTGGTCCAAAGCTACAGACATTTTAGACAAATCTGCTGCCTCCATCTTGAAAATGGTGGCACCAAATTCCTCTGAAATGCTGGTAACTCTCTAGCAGACTGTACAGCCTGAGAAACTTCAGTCTCAGTTTTGAATTAACTGGAACACTGAGAACATCCAAAGAGGCTGATTGGGTGGTGACATACAGGTCATACATTTTGATTTATGAAAGTGGAAAAGAATTTTTTCTCTCAACAGTTCTCAACTGCATATTAAACAAGTATTATAAATTTACAATTTTCTTTTTCCATCTTAAATATACTCCCTTCTTTGTCTTCATTATTTGTGTCAGTATATGGTTTCCCCTGAGAATGTTGTCAGTTCTTAATAATTTATCTGCATTTAACAGAATGTATTGGAAATAAATTCCATCATATACAAGATGAACTTGTCTGTTTCCAGTCTTCCTTTTTCCTCTACACCAATAGCCAGTTGTGATGACAACAGTGGGACAAAATTGTTCAAATTATTACCTACACTTTCAAAATTGTGTACATCCATAATCTTTGATATTATTGTCAGAAGTACTAGTTGTAGCAGTGACGTACAAGATGAAACCATCTTTGCTTGAGTACCACATATTTTATTTCACATAGGAGAAAAAGATTTTTTGGTATTCCTGGTAGTTAGAAATTTAGGTTAGTATATATAAATAGATCTATCTATAATTTAGGTTCAGTTGAAATGGAAGTTTGTAGGCATGACTATGGAAATGCTGCTGTCATAATTATGTATATAAAGTCTGTGGTTGATGTGAATTTATTTTTGAATGCAATGAGATGAGCTGTTATACTTTCTGAACAGTAAACCTTATTTTAAAATCTTTAAATTTTCTCTGTGCTTAATTTATGAGTGACCTGACCACACAAAGATGTAAATTAAGTTGTAAATTTCAGTTCCTGCCTCTGTTTACTTCAGTGTGTTTTGTCTGTTTCAGGTTCTCAGACACATACCAAACTGCTTTGTCCATGTTATCCATATCACACATGGTCATATTACAGATATTTTTATTATTGCTAGTGGGGTGGGACTAAGTCCCTTGTACTGCGGCCACTTCTGGCCTGTTGTACCAGCCCCAGATTATAGGTGAGGGTGATTGTAGAGCAATTTGTGGAATGAAGATTAGCAGGGGAAACTGAAGTACTCGGATTAAACCTGCCCCAGTGCCACTTTGTCCACCACAAATCCCACTTGACTAGACCCGGGATCGAACCTAGGCTGCCATGGTGGGAAGCCAGCAACTAACCGCTTGATATGGCATGGCCATATTACAAATAACTTCCACATGTATGTACTGTGATTTCATAATAAGCAATAGCAACAAGGCTCCTATTTTCTTCTCCCCCCCAAGAAAGCACAAATTCACTTACGCTTTTATCATGCTGTTGTATATAACACGCACCTATTATCTTTGGGCTTCTCACAAATTGCCGAGCCAGTCAGGTGGAAGAGTTCATTCAGTGCTTCTCATCAGGTGAGGCTGCAGAGATTGAACTATTAGCAAGATTTATCAACCGTACTGCCAAACTCATTACAAATATAAAATTTAATCAGATTAATCTTCAATGGATAAGTGTGTTCACCATCCCAATGCAACATTTTTATTCCTGTCTTCTACGTGTTTTGGCCTCATACAGCAATCCTCAGGCATTGTTACTCTTACTAAAATTGTTGCACAGTCATTTCAGCTTAGTCGCGTCTGAAACACGTTACTTTCAATAAACATCCTCTAAAATCCATAAAATACTGGTACCTGCTGATTGCCAATAGTGAGCAGTGCCAACTGTGTGTGATATGAAGAATGCCGTCTTCTGCGATATGGCGCCATGTAGATATGTGTAAACCGATGTTTCAGAGGAACATATCGCCTCCATCTTTAGGGTATAAAAATCCGCGAGCAGGGAAATCAATAGAGAGGAGAGGGGAAGGGTCTGTGGAGATAGGCCCGGAGGTAGCAGGCCAA
>NW_019727111.1:318443-327282 GCF_002891405.2 Cryptotermes secundus | reverse complement strand
GGGGGGGGGGGTTGTTACCGGGAGAGCATTGACCCAATAGCCTTGAGGCTAAGCTGTCAAGCAAGCATCGACCTGTGTACCCTTGTGGATCTGATGTCATGTTCTGGAGGTTGCTTGAGGGAGCAGATGAGAGGCTTCCATGACTTGCTGAGGCAAAATGCCACCTCTCTGTTCATATTGTAATGTGTTGCTGGTTACTGAAGACGCCGTAGGGATCGTTAATTGGTTTATTTAACAATCTACAAGTAACGGCTACAATTACTTATCACACAGTTGCGGGGTTTCACACTTTATAACCCTAATCCCATTAATCTGTTAACGCTGTTGTGGGGACTCGGCTAACTTCGGCTCCACTCGTGACGTCACCGCGAGGAGAGTGGCGGGGTGATGACTCGCCTATTACGCGAGCGCTATGTTACCGCTACGTGCCGCTGGGGAGGTAGGGGTCAGCATGTCACAATATTGTTGGGATGGCCCCCCTAATGATGTGATCCATGTATTGGTTCTTAGTGGCAAGGATGGAGGTATTGTGAAATTGAATGCGGTGTCCCTAGTTGACGCTGTGTTCAGCCACGGCTGACTTGTCTGGATGTTCAAGACGGATGTGCTGCTGATGCTCCTTCAAGCTTGTGTGCACAGAACAACCTGTCTGCCCAATGTAGACCCTGCTGCACTCAGGGAATTCTGTATACAGCCAGTGTCCTTAGTCCCAGGTTATCTTTGACCAGCCAGAGGAAACTAGAAAATTTCTTGGGAGGCAGGCCCACTGATTTTATGTTGTGCTGGGACAACACTCTGCTGATTTGGTTGAATATAGGGCAGGAAGGACACTAAGTCTGGTTCATTGTCTGGCTGAGTGATGTTTTGACAACAGTGCAGAACTCTGTGGATCTGCCTGTCATTGTAACTGTTCTGCCTGAAAACGTCCCTCAAGAACACAAGTTTCACATGTAGGCTGTCTTGATTGCATAGAGCTCTAGCCCTGTGCACAATTGTATAAAATACAGCTTGCTTGTTGGATGGATGGTTGTGATGGAACCCAGTGTTAAGGTTGAGGTTGGTATGGGTAGGTTTTCTCCCAACCTCCTGTCACTTCATCCCTCTTCGGTCCAAGTATTCTCAACACCCTGAGTCTGTGTTCCTCCCTTAATGTCAGAGACAAAGTTTCACACCCATACAGAACCAGAGGCAGAATCATAGTTTTGTATATTCTAATTTTTATATTCTTGGACAGCAGACGAGAAGACAAAAGGTTCTGGACTGAATGGTAGAAAGCATTACCCAAGTTCAGTCTCCTCTTAATTTCCTCCTGAATCCAATTTTGATTTGTTATTGTCATTCCCAAATATTTGAACTATGCCACATTTTCAAAACATCTTTTACCTATCTTTATGTCATGATTTTGCCCTGGATTTTGGTGACGAGACAGCAACATATACTTAGTTTTCTTTGTGTTTTTTCTCTTATTTTTTTATTGCTAGTGGGGTGGGACTAAGTCCCTTGTACTGTGGCCTCTTCTGGCCTATTGTACCAGCCCCACATGATAGGTGAGGGTGATTGTGGAGCAAATGGTGGAATGAAGATTAGCAAGGGAAACCGAAGTACTTGGAGAAATCCTNTCCAAGTATTCTCAACACCCTGAGTCTGTGTTCCTCCCTTAATGTCAGAGACAAAGTTTCACACCCATACAGAACCAGAGGCAGAATCATAGTTTTGTATATTCTAATTTTTATGTTCTTGGACAGCAGACGAGAAGACAAAAGGTTCTGGACTGAATGGTAGAAAGCATTACCCAAGTTCAGTCTCCTCTTAATTTCCTCCTGAATCCAATTTTGATTTGTTATTGTCATTCCCAAATATTTGAACTATGCCACATTTTCAAAACATCTTTTACCTATCTTTATGTCATGATTTTGCCCTGGATTTTGGTGACGAGACAGCAACATATACTTAGTTTTCTTTGTGTTTTTTCTCTTATTTTTTTATTGCTAGTGGGGTGGGACTAAGTCCCTTGTACTGTGGCCTCTTCTGGCCTATTGTACCAGCCCCACATGATAGGTGAGGGTGATTGTGGAGCAAATGGTGGAATGAAGATTAGCAAGGGAAACCGAAGTACTTGGAGAAATCCTACCACAAATCCCACTTGACCAGACCTGGGATCAAACCCGGGCCACCACAGTGGGAAGCCAGCAACTAACCGCTTGAGCTATGGCACAGCCTACTTCTCTGTGTTTACTTCTAGACCAACCTCCTTACTAGTGGCAATTAAAGTTTGTGTGTTTTTCTTTATGGTATCTATATTATCACGCTGTAGATTANGAAAGCATTACCCAAGTTCAGTCTCCTCTTAATTTCCTCCTGAATCCAATTTTGATTTGTTATTGTCATTCCCAAATATTTGAACTATGCCACATTTTCAAAACATCTTTTACCTATCTTTATGTCATGATTTTGCCCTGGATTTTGGTGACGAGACAGCAACATATACTTAGTTTTCTTTGTGTTTTTTCTCTTATTTTTTTATTGCTAGTGGGGTGGGACTAAGTCCCTTGTACTGTGGCCTCTTCTGGCCTATTGTACCAGCCCCACATGATAGGTGAGGGTGATTGTGGAGCAAATGGTGGAATGAAGATTAGCAAGGGAAACCGAAGTACTTGGAGAAATCCTACCACAAATCCCACTTGACCAGACCTGGGATCAAACCCGGGCCACCACAGTGGGAAGCCAGCAACTAACCGCTTGAGCTATGGCACAGCCTACTTCTCTGTGTTTACTTCTAGACCAACCTCCTTACTAGTGGCAATTAAAGTTTGTGTGTTTTTCTTTATGGTATCTATATTATCACGCTGTAGATTAACATCATCGGCATGGGCCGATGTGTCCCGTTTAATTTCAGTCCAACCTGGTTTTCTTGGACCTTCCTAATGGCATATTCTAAAGCAAAGTTGAAAAGGAGTGGCTATAAGGCATCTCCTTGTCTTACACCACTTTGGATAGGAAATTTATCAGACAAATGTTTACCTATATGGACTTTACTATAAGTTTCGTTTAAACACAATTTAATCGGCCTAACAAGTTTCAGGGGTATCCCAAACACTATCAGAATATTGTACAATACTTCCCTCCTATCTGAATCATAGGCTTTCTTGGAGTCTACAAATAGCTAATGTACTGTCTCATTGCTCCCATCTATTCTCCAGTATCTGATGAACGCAAAGGTTCTCATCAGTAGTTGATATGTTATGTTGAAACCCACAATGATTATCCCCAATAATTTCATTATTGCAATTTAGCTTGTTTTATTTGGTCTAATAATTTTGAGCATCCTTCATTGAATCATGGCTTATGCTTCTTCATTTCATAATAATCTAGATTCTCCTTGGCAGAAATTTTGATATTCTGTCTGATAGTTTCCCAAGCTTTACTAACATCCACCTCAGTGTCCAAGTTTTCAAAAGCCTCAAACTGAATTGAGATTTCAACAGGATACTGCTCTTTACCCTTTACCGCGTTTAATTTCTTGAAATTGAACCTCCCCATATGAACTCTGTGCCTTGTTTGCTTACTGGCAGTCTTTCCCTAATCTTTGCTACCACCTGGTAGTGGTCAGTATCACAATCTGCTGCCCTGAATGATAAGACATCAAGTATACTTGAATGCTGTCTCCTATTTATAAAAATATGACTGATTTGATTGTATATCTTACCATCAGGAGATGTCCAAGTAAATTTATGGATGTTACGAGGTGGGAACATTGTACGTTTGACAGTAAAGAGTTTTCGATGTGGCAAAGTTTACTATTCGAAATCCATTATCATTACTAATTTCATGCAAGATTATAGATGTTGGAAATGGTGACCAGTGTTGCCAGGATGTATACGCCTAGCATCGATTTCACTGTTACTGAAAAACAAAAAAGGAAGAAGCTCAGTGAAGAAAAATTGAATGAAAACTTATGCTACATGTGAACATTCCCCTTGAGACCACCTAAGACTAACTGAACAGGAAACCAGGGTTTCATGTTTATACTGTTTCTGAAAAGGAAGTTCACATGAAGGTAAACTTTTTACAGAAGTCTTATGAATGCATGAATAAAAACCTAGCGAGGGTACACCAAGGAAACTCGCAACCGCATTTGATGGTACGTTATCTGACACCAGGAATCCACGCGGCAACGCATGTGTGAGAAGACTAGCATGCTCCGTTGCCCGGATGTGGAATTTCTCAGTCTTTCCGCGAGTTGCCTTGCAGTTTCCTCAATTTGCGCTGCTTCATTCAGTAACTTGTCTTCAACTCAGGCTGATAGCAATTCACGGATTTTGCGGTTGCCAGTTTCCTTGGTGTGCCTCCGGCCTAAGGACAGCAGCAGCATTTCTCCTCTAAAACGTACGTTTATTTTTACTTTGTTCTGTAGCTCCCGTACTAAATTTACGATCTTGTGGGTAATAACGCAGTGCATTATGCTAAATACGTAGCATTGTTTCAGAAAAGCTTCCTCCATCATCGCTTAATGATATTATCTGTGATTTCCTCATATCTCGTTGCTGGCTGTGTCATGTATCATAGTTTAGTATCTTGTAGTTGGCTATAATGAGGTGATCTTTGATGTCTGTACTCTGTGTCACTGTTTAGCTGTTTAGAGCGTTTAGAGGTATGGTGGTATCTGCTGTTGGAACTGTGGCCAGGTAGAGACGTGAAGGGGTTATCGTTTCGTTGAGTTGGAATAGCATTATCTGTGATACATAAACAATAGGGCACGGTTTTTACCATTGATCCACAAATTAGCGTAAATGCATAATAATTGAAGAAACGTCCATTTCTGTGCATAAGGCAAATGGCTATTGGCCGTCTGTGATACTAATTAGGCCTATTTGTTAATTTATTGCTAAGTGTTTCATTGCCTGCTGAGCAAAATTTTTGTGTGTACGCCTTACTCACTGCCAAATGTTGACTATGTGACTTAAATGGATATTTTTGATTCGAGTGTATGAAGAACGGGAGACTATAAAGAGTGAACAGAATCCGTACAGGAATAGTTGGATCGCAAACATAAAAATCAAAACTGACGCCTGAATTCGTGACCAACGGATATTCATACGATTCATACGAACAGGTTTTGAGTCAGTTGATTGCCAAGGGACTATACTTCTGACGTTTGCTGCATTCGAAGATGGTTGAATGGTTTACTTGAACACCACCTTTGCCAAAGTTAACGTCGTATTCCAGGTGAATATACACTTCTGTAATACGAGATGTATAAAAGAGCCAGTAGTAATGAGGAGTTTCATAACTTGTACTCATCTTCAAGTATAATAAGAATGGTCAAGTGAAGGAGGATGAGGTGGGCAGGTCATATAGCACGAATGGGAGAAGAGGAATGCATATAGGATATTGGTGGGAAAGCCAGAAAGAAAGAGACCACTGGGAAGACCAAGGCATAGGTGGGTGGACAATATTAAAGTTGATCTTAGATAGGATGGGGTGGTATTCACTGGATTGATCTGGCTCAGAATAGGGACCAGTGGAGGGCTCTTGTGAACATGGTAATAAACCTTTGGGTTCCATAAAATGCTGGGATGTTCTTGAGTAGCTGCATAATTGCAGCTTCTCAAGAAGGGCTTAGTTCCATGAGTGGTAGTAGTAGTATGTATTTATTAGGAGCTGGGATAACGCAGTCAGTATAGTGAGTGGCTACGGGGGTTGGATGACAGAGAGGCCAGAGTTAAAATCCCTGGTAGGGTCAGGAATTTGCTCCACATCACCCAGACTGGTACTAGGGCTCATCATGCCTCCTATCTAATGGGTGCCAGGGGTCATTCCCCCAGAGTAAGGCAGCCAGAGCGTGAAGCTGAACACTCACCTGCAACTAGTGCTGAGGTAAAGAAAACCTGGAACTATACATACACTCCCTCGTATGCCTTCATAGCATAGTGCTTAATTAGTTAAGCACAGGGACAACTTTACCTTAGAATTTATTTACTGTAGTATGATTCATAACGTCTAACAAACTGCCTAATAGGGGTACTGGTTATTGCAGGTTTATAAAGCGAAGGGTTCATTAATGAAAGTAGAAATACCATGTATTCTTTTTCAGTGATACTAATTATATGAATTTTAAATATACACTTGTGCTTCCTATACAGTTTAATTTAAAAGTCTACAACCCAGTTCCAACTAGCATATAAGCTCTTGTTTGTAGAAATGGACGAATGTTGCTGGGGTAGATGCGTTGGACATCTGCCATTCATGTTTGAAGCCATACTCTATCAGTTAAATCCCAAAATATTTTGTGTAGGAAAGATGTTTTTGTTTCCAAGGAGCGTTTGTGTGGTATTTTTGTTAAGAACTAGCGGTGGGTGGTGAGCATGAAGAGTGTGGAATGTATTACAGGAATTTAAAACAACACAATTTTAGGATCCTGCAGTGAGTAGCACACTCTGTTGTTGCTTTTGTCAGAACATTATTTTGTCATTGATTGCATTATAAGTACCCATAATAGATATATTAAATTATAAAGCTGTTCCCATGTATGTACCTTGAAAAAGTTATGGTAGAGCTTGAAATGGGTGGTTAGCTTCATGCTTGCTCCTGATGCTTTATTCCAAGGCAAAGTACCCCAATATTGATTGTATAGAAGACTGACACATTTTCTCTTCCTGTCACCCTTTCAACATACTTACATAGTTTCTTAATTTATATTACAGTGAAATTGTGTGGGATAATTCTTGAGTGTAAGACATGCCCATATTTTAGAAGGAAAATTTTAGCGAAGATGCTCACAGATTTTAAACAGCATTTTATATTGAGAAAAATGTGTCTTAAAAGGCTTACTCTGGAAAATGTTGCAGTTCTTATATGTCAGTCAGAGTGTGTGCAAATAATACGAGGATCGTACTGAAAGTCATGACCAACAATTTTTTGTAAATATTGCTTTAATATTGACAAACCAAATACACCACCTCAATCTACAGACTTTTCTTTATTTGTCCACATAATCGCCACTTTTTTTGTACACATTTCTCCCAGGGTTTTGGTAGTTTGAAAATTCCCCTTCTGTAAAATTCCATTCAAGCCATCCGAAGACACTGACCACTTCTTTCTGAATTGCTTCCTTTGACTCAAAAACGTTGTCCATACAGCTGATCCTTCACAAATCCAAAAAGATGGTAGTCGGAGGATGGCAGATCAGGGCTATAGGAGGGGTGTGGAAGAACTTCCCACCCCATCTTTGCAATTGCTTCCAATGTGAGGCGAGCGTTGTCATGCAGGATGATGATATTTCATCCCGGACGTTTATCGCGCAATGCATGATGGAGTTTGTGCAGCATCTGGACATAACGAGCAGCATTGATGGTTTGCCCAGGTTCCAGGAATTTGGCCAGGATAAACCCCTCTGCATCCCAGAAGACTGTGCCCATCACCTTTGCAGCTGATGGTACTGTCTTTGCCTTCTTTTTTGATGGAGAATGCAGATGGTGCCATTCCATTTTCTGGCATTTCATTTCAAGTTTGAAATGGTGAAACCATATTGTTTTCAGCCATTTTGTCAGGAGTGATGCTGGTCACGTGATTCAAGCTATTGATGTCACAAGACACTCAAGGTTAACACAACAGCTGGTTCCACCTACCACCATACTCTCTTTTGTCTGCTGTTCCCAGGTTTCATGCAAAAAAAGTTGTTCATGACTTTCGGTATGACCTACGTACGTGTGTATAGTCTCTGCTTGCATACCTAGATGAAACATCCATGATGTCAGATAATGCTTTACAAATTTTCATCTCATTCCTCTTATCTGTAAGCATATTTCTGCATTAGGAATCGTTGGATATTAGAACTGTGACTGGGCTTCATTTATTTTTTATACAACAAAGTATTTGATTGTTGGCCCAGGATCTTGTTCCATGTTTGTAATACACTTTGCCTGTTTCTCTGTTTTGTAACTTTGTTCCAAATGTAATTCGTTCAATAGCCCCACTCCTTTTTTCCAGAGTGCCTTCTACAATTTGCTGCGGTTAGCCCAGTTGAAAGAGCGAGGGGTTGCAAATTATCATGACTGTAAGTTTGATTTCATTGATAACTGCCTTAAATCTGTGTGTGTGCGTGTGTGTGTGAGTGTGCACGCGTGCTTGCGTGGAAGAAAATGTCTGCATTACTACGCAGATTACTTAGAGAATTTCAGCTATTATAGGCCTTTGCAATAGCGCAGTTCAGCCATTGTATAAAGAAAACCTGAAGGAAGAGACCACTTGAAAACCTAATCATAAATGGGAGGATAATATTCAATTAGAACTTAATGAAGTGGAGTGAGAGAGAGGGTTTGGAATGGATCCAGTTGGTACAGAATAGAGACCACTGGCAGCTTCTTGTGAACATGGTGATGAACCTTTGGGTTTGTAAAGTGCAGGGAATTTCCTGGCTGGGTAAATATGGTCACAACTTCTCAAGAGGCTCTGCTGCATGAATAGTTGCTGTTATAACCATGTTATGAGATGGGCATGCCATTATTGTTACTCTTAGCCATTTTGAGATTTTATAACAGAAGAGGAAATGTTTCAAAGAAT
This sequence comes from Cryptotermes secundus, assembly GCF_002891405.2. Lineage (NCBI taxonomy): Eukaryota > Metazoa > Arthropoda > Insecta > Blattodea > Kalotermitidae > Cryptotermes > Cryptotermes secundus. The sequence continues at coordinate 318,720 of NW_019727111.1, read as the reverse complement.
GGATAATTTTTCAGTAAAATATTTTTATGTAAATATATTGAAATAATTGCCAGCAATGTAAAGTAATACAGTCATGTTATGTGGAGTTTCTCTTATCATCATCATCATCATCAGTAATCTGTCAAGACGACAGTTCCACAGTCTCTTCCAAAACAATTCCTCCATTTAATGCGATCTAGAGCTTTCTCCTTCAAATGACAGTATCCTCTTCTGTCCCCAAGGTCATCCAGCATCTTCTTACATCTTCTTGTGACTTCTATCTTTCCTTCGATAACTT